>NW_026897666.1:0-110091 GCF_033153095.1 Gastrolobium bilobum | reverse complement strand
GATGGGTTTCTTAAGAAATTTAAAAACAATTGGTTTGTCCAAATGATAAGTAATTATACCCTCATCTGTGATAGTTAGAGGAAAAAGAGATTTGATGAACGGAGTTCCAAGAATAACTCCATTTTTGAGGTTTTTAACAAGGAGAAACGGTGTTTCAACTTTTAAATTATCATTTTCAATGATTGCTTTAGGAAGTTTATAATTAACCTGAAGTTTTGAACCACTAGCAGTACTAAGCCGTTCAGAAGTCTTTTCAAAATATTTAGTAGGAATTAGACCTTCTTGAATGCAGTTTGAATCTGCCCCTGTGTCAAACAGAGCTTCAATTTCAAGGTCAAAGTTACCTACATTGAGTTTGATTGGGATATAGAATTTTTGAATTTTAATTGATTAATTAATCCTAAAAATTCTTCGTCTTTAAGATTTTTATCTTCATCTGGTTTAGACAGAGTATTTTCCATACTCGTTCCTGTTGATTCTTCATTTTGTAATTGAAGAAGGATGTTCTGATGAGTTTGTTGTTGTTCTTTGATTTGTTTAACTTCAGTTTTGTTTCTCATACTGAAGGATTATAGGTTTGATAGTAATTAGTTTCTTATTTTTAAGATTAAACTTATTAGGAACCAACAACTCTTTAGATTTAGAAGAACTGGTTTCCAAGGATGATTTTAATTTTGCTAAGTAAGCTTTCTTTTCATGGGGATCACTGATTGAATCTATGACTTCGAACAAAAGATCTTGTTCTTTTGTCAGGACATTAATTTCTTGCGAGGATTTTGAGTCCTCATTAGAAGATAAATCATCTTCATGAATTTGATTTAAGTCTTCTGAGGATTCTTTTCCAGACTCTTCATCAGAGGATTGGATTAGCTTCAATAAATGGATCAAGGTTTAGGTTATTTAGTTTTTTCTTAAGCCTACAATATTTACTAATATGTCCAGGTTTACCACAGCTGTAGCAAATAGTTGGCTTAATTGGTTTGGATGTATTTTGTGATTTATTTGTTTCAGTATTTGGCTTAGGATTTTCATTTTTAAACCTTTTATTGTAATTGGGTTTCTTACGAAAATTCCTAAAAGTTTTAACCTGTTTTTGTTCCTGTTTTTCATGGCTAAGAATTTTTCTTTCCAGAAAGGTTGTTGACTATCATCTCGAGTGTAAACCCTAGTTAGGAAGGTATCTTTATACCAGCGAAAGTCACCTAAGGTTCTACATTTAAGATTGGATAGGAGTTCGGCAGAACGATCTTTCCATAAGGATGGATCGCCAATGAAATGTTGGATAATGGTGAAGATTAATTGATTAACAGCATCTGGAATAGTTTTTCCATCAGGGACTATAGGAATGCCATCAGGATCAACTTTAATGGCATTAAGAACAGAATTTTTTTCATCTTCAGAAAAATAATTATCCCACCAACCTTTGAGTTGACCAGAGAAGCCAGAGACAATAATATTGACTATAATTGCTTCAGAACAATTATGAGAAGTTTGATAGGCAGTTGCAACCATAGTCATATGGTGCATTATATTGAGTACGTTATACTCTGATTGACCATCTATGTTCCATTCATAGACGTTGTTACCATTAAAACTTTTGAAACTTGTATTCTTTTCTTCAAGTAGAAGATCAGGAGCAGTTGCTTTTTGGTAATAAAGTTTGGAAGGGTTTCTCCAATTATTAATACCAGTTATAGGATTAATTTTAATTTCAGATTTGTTATCTGACTCAGGAGATTCATCATAATGACTCAGAGTATTGATAGTTTTTGACCGAGTGTTATGTTTATGAGACTGTTGAGTCTCTTGATCAGAATGTTGTGGGGTATCAGGAATGGTTAATGTACTTAACTTCTCATCAATTTTCTTAAGAAATTCATCCTGAGACTGAGATTGAGCAGGTTTTAACTTTGCAAACTCTTTTCTAAGTTGATCATTCATTTTGAAAGGTTTGAACAAAGGTTTTTCTAAGATTTTAGAAGAAGATGCAGAGGATGAAGGTTCAATAGTTTTGTTAAGTTTTTCACCCAAAATTTGAAGATATTTATTGGTGTAATTAGATTGTTCAATAAGATTTTTAAAATCCATTGGAGAGATTTGTTCATTTTCATCTTTTAATTTAAAAGGTGAAGCAAGAACAGATCTACTTTTGTTATCACAAACCTTTGGGAGATAGAAAGAAGTTGTGGGAGGAAATTCGGACTTAATGACTTCTCCTTCTTTCAGGTGCCAAACAGTAATGACATTAGCAGTTTGTGGAGTTTTGAATGGATAATCAATATCCTGTTGGACAGAATAAGCTTGAAACCAATCAAAGAAAGGAATGTTTAACTTTACTTTGTTAAGAAAGTTATAAAATTCTTCTTGGATTAGTTGTCTTTTAATTCCCTTATAAATTTGGAAGAACCATTCTTTTTGAGGAGACCGATCCTCAGAATTAAAGTCTTTCCTAAGGGTTTCCTTATCTATAATGAACTTAGATAACATCATAAGAATTATGCATAGAGGAATAGGTTGGAGATTGAATAGATTTTGGGGATTGGATAATATTTTGTTCATTTTCTTCTTCTTTTTGGGTATATGAAGGTTTAGGAATAAAAGAAGAGGTGTCCAAACCTTGGAGATGGAGATTGAACCTACTAGGTTCAGAGATTGTAGAGAAAGATCTCCTTGAAAGAGCTGATTGAAAATCTTCAGAACGAAAATCTTGAGTTTGAACAGACCTGGAAGAACTTGCAGAACTGAAAGAGTTTCTTCTATCGAAGATGATTTCAACAGCACCACTTGGGAACTGCTTGATTTCTCTGAAATTTGGAGTATCTCTAGGTTGAGCAGGTGTTGCCTTCTCAAGTCTCCATTTTTCTGGTAGGACTACGTCAGACCAACGGATAGTTTTGGGTACATTGACATTTGCTCTGGACATGTCAGTAAGGAACAAAGTAGTTTCCCCAGTTTTCTTGGGTTTAAGAACCCTAGAGATGGAAGAATTCAATACTTTATATTGAATCCTAAAAAGAAAAGCTGCTGGAATAGATCCGGTTTTCATGTCCAGACCACTTGTCTCAACATTCAATGTTAAGACATCCAAGATATTTTTATCTTGAAGACTAACCATACGATCAGGATAACAATTGAAAAAGATTGGTCCATTGCTTAGGCTTGTTTCAACAGTTCCAAGTATAGAATCTGTAAATTTGTTATGCCTTGTATCACGAAGGCATAGAAGAACAGAAGCATTTAGACCTTCAATTCCAAGAGGTTTAATAGCCACTTGGACACATCCAATGTGCAAATAGTTATAACTATATTTATGAGTTTGTATAGATAATTTTGACAGGAGTTGAAATTCTTCAAATTCATTATTTAAAGGGCTATTTCTTTCAACTGTTCTGATGATATAGTCAGATTTCCGAAAGAAGTTTCCTTCGGGTTTGTACAGTTCATTAGTTGGAATTCTGGGAATTTCCCAGTTATCCAGATCTTGATTGATATCTTCAAAGGAGATTTCTTCTTTAAGAATATTTTTTGTTTGATTTTTAACTTGATCTTTATAGATGGAAGAAGAAGATGGCTGAGATGATTTGAAAGAGAGCTTAGAAGAGAAAGATTTAAACATGATAATAAGACAGATGTATTTCCCAGATATCATCACCATCTTTGGATCCATAGTAATACAGAGATAGATGTAAATTAACTTTTATCAACTGAGCATTAGATTAAGACTTTAACGTAAATAAACAACAGATTGTCAGAGATCTTCTTGATCCCTTGTTTAACATCGGCAAATTTGACTTACTGCCCTTCATATGGGACTTACTGCAACAGCTGAACAAGTTCTCAAGACTTTCATTTCTCATCCTAAATCATACATGCTTCTAACACAAGATAAAATGTTAACATAAGGCTCAGATAAATAACAGATAATTTAGAACTATCCGTATATTCCTACTTCCCCATCAGGCTCTGATACCAGTGGGTTCCGGAAGTGTGAGGAGGGAAATGAAGTAAACTAGAGCAGAAATGGAAAGCAGGAAAGTAGACGGACTACTATATGAAATAAATGACTGAAATTAAAATGCAGAAATTAAAAACATAAAATAAATTTAAGGTGAACGCTGGGGTAATTCCACTAGCGTGAGAGGATGAGAAGAGAAGAATTGATTTTACATCAGCAGATATAAAAACATATTTTATTCAAACATAAGGAAATATAACGATTACAGATACAGATTGAAAGAGAAAACAGAGAAGAAGAGAAAACTCAGAAATACCTCGCAGTCTCTCTCTCTAGACTATCTCTCTAAACTCAGATAATGAAAGGATGCTTTCAACATACTGAAGCAACCCTTTAAATAGATTGAAAAATCACTATTGCTACAGTACAAGTTACATGACCGGTACTATTTGAACAGTGTAGGTTAAGTGAACAGTAACTGACTCGTGATGCTACAGTTTCTGCCGACACTTTGATTACGTCACTGTATGCGTCACCTTCTGCTGCCATCATGCTCATGTCATTTTGCCATCAGCGTCACTACAGTGGTTTTCTTCAACAATCTTCTGCTAAGTTGATTCCAAAACAATCATCCTCATTTTGGTAGAAGTCTTCTGCTGAAGAAGAGATAGAAGGAGATGAAGAACCTGTCTTCTGTTTAGAACTTTCAGCTTCTTCTTGGAGTAATTGAAGAATACCTTGCAAATTCTTTGCAAAATTTTCTTTGCTGGTTGATGCTGCTAATGCTGCTGTGATTTGAGCCTTTTGATTCAAGAAAATGGAGGTTTCTGGATCAGCTGGCTTGATGTTTTTTAAACCAGAGCTTGACATTTTCTTGGTAAGCTCTTGAATTATCAAATTCTATCCACCATTTAACAAAAGCTTGTCTCCTGAGTAATGGTAGTCTAATACCTGTTTTCTCGCCGTAATTGTACTGCCATGAAAATATCCATGCCAGAGAGAACTTTGAGAAAAAATGCAGATCTATTGGAAAGGGATCTGCTAGATTGTCGAATTTTTTGGAAAAGATTGTCATTCCTTCAAAGACTTGTGGAGGAAGGATATCAAGGATTGGTCCAAAATAATCCCACCATTTATTAAACCATTGCGGGAAATTATATTGGATATTTTGCTTAAAGTAAATTAACCACGAATGTTTGTTTTCTTTATTTTGCATGAAGAAGACATTGGTCCAGGCTAATTCATAGTCCCAATAATTATATCCAATTGGATCATAAGGCTGGGAAAATTTGGTTATTTTTTATATATATCTAAGAGTATGTTATATATATATATATATATATATATATATATATATATATATATATATACATGGGATTGATATTTCTTGTAAGAACCCGCGCCGCTAAATAATTGATTAAATAAGATTATCGATGTTGGAGCATGGAATTGATAAAGATCATGCATAATTATGGTAAGATAAATATTAAGAAAGTTGAATACTGCTTAAGTCATTTTTCTGTTGAAAAGTGCAGATATCGGTTCTGCTTCGCCGTATAAATGAGTACCGGTGAAGTATCCCGAAAAATTATAAAAAAATTATAAATATTCCTAGAAAAATATATAGGTCAAGGATATCAAGTTTGGAGTACGAATAATGAGTGTTGATGTCAGAACTAATATCGGCTACGTAAAAATGCGTATGAGCTAAGTGCTGCGAAAATTATATTAAAGATATGATAATTCCGAGAAAAATGGCTAGGTTTAGAATATTAAGTTTGGTAGAAAAATGATTAACGGAGTTATTAGAACTAATATCGATGGATTAATTTAACGCACCTATAAATAGAGAAGGGGGGACATAACCCTATATCAGATTATTGAACTCCTGCGTAAGTGCATTTGGCTGCCACCTTCTCTTCACCACTTCATTGTCTTCCTTGGATGAAAATCCCTCAAGAGACCACCTTTCTCATTGATTCTTCGTCCTTAATCTTGTAAACACTTAGTGGTGTGCATTGTGAGGGAGAAAGACATTTTCTTCATGAGTGGTAGCTGTTGGTAGGTGAGGTTTGAGGGCTAACTCCTGGGTGCGAGAGTGTGGAAGCCATCTTCTTGGAATTTGAAGCTTCGATGAGCTATTTTGTGGAGGAAAAGACCAAGCTTGCGAACCATTTTCGTGGTCTTGTAGTGACAGAGCTGTAGAGCTGAGTAGAGAGCTCCAAGATCACCTTTTTTTCTCTGTTTTGAGCCTTTGGGTATATGCTTCAACCTTTTTTCTTGTGTTTTCATGTAAAAGATTAATTCTTGGCATGTTAAATGAGATGATTAATTAACCAACATGAACTCTAGCTAAAATGGGTCTAAATATGCATGTTTGAATGTCTGGTAACATAAGAAATGGAGTCTTGGAAGGATATCTGGATATGATATCTGGATATGGATATCTGGATATGATATCCGGATATGGATATCCGGATATTGACCCTGTGATATCCGGATATTGATATCTAGATATGCCCTCAAGGAATATATGGATATTCTGGGAAATTTGTAGTTTGAGTTGTTCTGTCCAAACATAAGCGTGGGTTTGGTTTTATGACCCTTAATTGGTTAGTGTGAACATCTGTATTAATTAACTAAGTTAGAACCACTTAGATTGAAGGATTATGGCTTTGAGAGAAGCCTAAAGTCATTAAACGAAAAAGGAAACGTTGTCCTAATGTAATGAATTTCTAGATTATGAATATTGATAATGTTTCTGGTATAAAGAGATTGTGGTTGTGCTGCTTGGTGACCGTGGACTCTTATGGACTCCTAGTTGGAATTGTTAGCTTGACCGGTAAGTTTTTGTGTCCTCGGTTTTACCTGTTGATGGTTTCACCATACCTCATGGAGGGGTGGTTTATATGCATGATGTGTTTTCCTGAAATTATGTGAATAATATTTGATATGCTATTAAGTTGTTTTATGAGTGCAAAGCCATATGATATATGGAGACATACAAGATGGTAACTCCGAGGGTGAGGTACAAGAGAGGAGTATAACACCTCGCAATTCTAAATTAAATATTAAAATATTAAATGAGGATTAAAGTGAAGGATTAGTGAAAATCCTGAAAATTAGGCCAAATACAAAGAAAGGGCAAAACGGTAATTAACCAACACGCATCCCTAGGAAGATAAAAAATGAGTAGAAGGTCTCAGATGGTAAAAATAACCCTAGAAATGGATTCAGAACGAAAAATTGAGTGGTTAGGCAAGTTTCAAAAAATTCAGTGAATAGTGTTTTTACCGGGTAAAAATACTACGGTACAGTTGCACCGTAAAGCGTGCCGATTGAGTTTTGAGCTCTAGGTTTTAAATATGAGTTATAAATGGTTTATAGAACTAGGGAATATGATTTCTGATAAAATTTGATGGAATTGAGTAAGTTTGGGGAAGCGTGTCAATGACGCGCGCAACAACTTAAAACAGCATTTTCTCCGAACGACCAGAAAGTTTCGGATTCATCTGATCAAGGGTGATTAAAAGACAATGGTTAATGTTAAAAATTAAAGTTTCTAAATAGGTTGTGAATTTACGGACGTTTAGTGAAAATTCGGATTAGTTTTAAATCGCGTGAGGTGACGGTGGGACCCACCCCACTTGAAATCACTTAAGACACATAAGCATTTCACTATTCATTGTCTTCTCTCTCCCCTTCTCCCCTCAAAGAAACCGTGACAGCCCCCTTCCCCTTCCATTTTCGTTTTTTGTTTGATTTCTTCATAACTTCATCAATTCTTAACCGAATCAGACGATTCTTGTCTTGAAATTCGATGGAAATCACCACCCGAACCCGTTCCACCGATTAGTTTCCCTTGAAACCCTCTCTATTGTGAGAAAAGAGCCATATACAGCCACGAATTTATTGGAGAATTTGTGATTTTGTGGTTGATTTCTTAAGCCATTGCTTGTGGAGTTCTACGAGGAGTCTTGTGACGTAATTGTGGGTAAGTTCCAACACCTCTCATGGTTTGATTTGATGATTTATTTTCATGAACCCTAAAGGGGGTTTTGTTGATTTGTGTTGTTAGAGAGCTCAAATAGAAAATGTGTATTAGATGATAATGTCTTAGAATGATGTGTTAGAGCTATAAATGCAATGAAAATTATTGATGAAAAATGTGAATTTTTAACTTAGAAAATTTTGAGGATATCATGACTTTGAGTTTGAAATTGTTGTTAGGACTGTATAATGGGATTGTGATATGGTTGTATGATGATATAATAGGATTGTATGAGGTGTGGAGTAGTTAGAATTGATGGAAATTCCTTGGGATTACACCATTGTGCAATTCGGCCATTAGACAAAAAGAGGGGAATTTATGTTGTTGAAATTGATTGGATGATGTATTATGTGTTATATGGTAATTAGATGGGTTGTGTGGTGGTTGGAAGGTTGGAAAACCAATAGAAAAATACTTGGTAGTGTTGAGTGTGTATTTGGACATAGAACAAAATATTAAGCAAAACGACATTTAAAAGACGTAAAATGAAAAACGGCACTTCATATGGCCTTTCGGCAACCTTAGGATGCCTAATAAAATGAGAAAGAAAATTTAGAAAAATAAAATGCAAATTTGCACTTGTATGGCCGAACCTACAAGGGTGTAGGGGAGGTTTTGACGTTTTTCGTATTCTGATAGGATTGTCGTGTACTGACTAGTCGTACATGGTTTTTGTAGGTTTCCGTACGTCGAATTGAACCCCGAACCGTGAGTCGGTGGATTGCCCTTGGTCCTGGACCAAGTGGGATTGAGGAATTCTGTTGAGTAACGAGTTTGGAGAGTATACTGCTGTGGAGCTAAGTGAAGAGGCTTATTAAGATAACCTCTTGGTACTGGGGCTTGATCCCCTTGTGTGTTCCACCATGCCCGTTGATGGTGATGGTAGGAAGTGTATGTAAGTAATGTAGAATAACATGATCATGCATTTATTATGGATGTTAGTGGTACACTAGATGTACCGAGTCTCTGGCCAGTAGACAGTTTGCCTTCGGGCGTTTCGGACTTCAACTGGATAGGTCTCCGAGAGGGAGTTCCAGTTGACCTAGGGTCGTGGTGTGTGATCCGGATATGAGCACACTAGGAAGTCTCGGGTGTATGTGGATAGGAGGGGTACCTTGGTTGGATGTTCTTGGAATACGCCTTGGATGAGACCCGTAGGCTTATATGCCGAGCCATTAGGCAGGACGTTGCATGGTATTGGTAGCTACCATTCCAGCTTCGTCGTATTTTGTATCCCTATATTCCCCCAGTTTCTCTAAATCCCTTGCTATATCTCGTTTTTCAAGATGTTATTGTATATTATTTATATGCATTGAAGTGAGCCATTGGGCGGAGTTTTCTCCAGAACCTCTAGGTTACTGAGATATATTCGTATATCTCACCCCGTCTTGGGGGGCTTTATTTCAGGAGGTAGCAGTGGCACAGGAGCGGCGGGCAAGAAGCCCGTAGGATGAGTCGTTGGAGGACTCTTTATATTTTTCATTTTGATGGCTATTGGGCCTAGACTAGACTTAGGGCATGAACATTCCATATGTATGTAGGAGGAGATTCATAGTCATATTTGTTCATGTCATTTTGCCTAAGTCTAGTTGTATATGTCATTTAAAGTTCATGTTTCAAGTTGTAATTTAAAGTTATGAAATTGTAAGTCGTAATATGTTGTAATTGTACATGGATACTTGATGTAATATGATGGAAGGGCTTTAGGCCTATTTTAGGATTATGATTATGTGAATGCTTAGAAAATACATGTAAATGGACTTTGATGATTGAAACGTATTAAGTATTAATCAAGTGAGCAGTATGATATGAATTGTGTAATAACTATAAACTGAGTTGGGTTGTAAGTCCCCCAAGGCATTGTTGGTCCTTGTGTGTGCCACCCATTGAATATTAGGTACATTTGAGGTCTTATAATACATTCACAATTTAGGGATTTTTGTTAAAACAAAGGAAACTCTGGCGAATTTTCTGTAGAATTGGCAGAATTTAGGCGAACTTAGGGAGATCATATCTCCCTCCACAAAGGTCCGATAGGGACGTGTCATACACTATTTTGAAGCTTGATATGTCCTCTATCTTGTGGTAAAATGTGATAGAATTATGGGTTGAACGTCAGCCTGGAGAAGGAAAATAGTGCAGACTGCCCATTTGCTCACTATACTTGTGGCAGTTCTGGACCGGTTTTGGGAAATTTATTACCGCTTCGTTTCTAAGTCAAATTAAGTGTATGATATGTAAAATTGAAGATTGAGGTGTCTAGTTTGTTGTATAAAATTTTGAGATCAATTGGTTGAGTGGATATTCTGCAGTAATTCGTGGAGTGAGGGATGTTTGGAGCTGTTTTCGGGTTGGCTGGCAGTTTTGCTTGTCCAACTTCAAACAGCGATATCTGGAGCAAACGAGATCAAAATAACTCGTGTGATGGCTGATTAGAAAGGTAATTAAGTCCCGTAAAAGATACTAAAAGATGAGACGAAAAAGAAGAAATTTGAGAGAATATAAATAAATATGCCGAACCATGTTCGGATAGATAGAAATCGTAAAATTGAGAAATTGGCTAAGTGGATTTATGGGGACCCCTTAGTGACTTGTATTAAGTAAAATAAGATATAAAAATAGTTTAAACAAGTATTCTGTAAGAGTTTACAGTTATGGTCACAACTTTTATTTATTACGCTTTTTACGGTTTTAAATGCTCGCGTGATAAACGAAAAAAGTTTACTCGCATTTTTAATATATGAATTGAGGTGATTGTAACTACACTTAATATCATAATTAATGTTAACAATACCGGTATACAAAGGGCTATTACATTTTATGGTATCAGAGCAGTTTTGTAAGGGAACTCTGATAATGTATAACTGTATTTTGTGTTGCATAGCTATCTGTGAACTGTTTATGATTAAAGTATATGTGATTCCTCAGTGTGGGTCTGATCAGCTCATTCCTTTGTGTTACATATACAGATATCATGAGTAGGGCATGAGGTCGCCGTGGAACTCGAGGTGCAGGTCGTCTAGCAGCACCAGATCATATTACTGCAGTTCTTAATGCTTTGCAAGAAGAGACTGCTGCAAATAGAACCATGACCGAGAACCTGATGAAAAATAATCAGGATATGATGCATGCCTTCATGAATGAGATGAGGGCAGATAGGACTCGGCATAGGAGGGACGATTCTCCTCCGCGTACGTCTACGGTGACTCCTACACCAACACCATCTTTTACGCCATCTGTTACTACTGATCCTACATATGTACCCCATACTTCTGCTGACCCGACTTCTGTTGCTCAGACATCTGGGGCTGTTGAACAAGTTGTTGACGATGCTGCAAATGAGCAAAGGCTCATATCATTTAGAAAACACAAACCACCCGCATTTCTGGGGTCAAAGGACCCGAAGGAGGTTACTACATGGCTGAGGGGGATGGACAAAATATTCCAGGTTATGAGGTGCTAGAATCCTCAAAAGTTATTGTATTCGGTGTATATGCTGGAGGGTGATGCCCACGAATGGTGGTGCAACGCATCTCGCCCTTTTACTATTCGGGGGGAAGAAATCACATGGGCCTTATTCGAAAGATTATTTCATGACGAGTATTTTCCCAGGGATGTTCGGGAAGCCAAGCAAGGTGAATTTGATAAATTGGTACAGGATACCATGACTGTTGATGCCTATGTGGCGAAATTTAATGAGTTGGTTAAGTTTGCAAACTACGGGGGTATGCTGCCGACTCCTGAGTTTTTATCTGCTAAATTTCAGAGGGGATTAAATGAGAAGATAGCAAAGAGAATGTCTAATACTGCCGTGAGAAATTTTGCTGATCTGGTTACACAATGCAAGAGAGTGGAGACTGTTTATAGTAGGTATCCTAAATCTACTGCTATTAAGGATAATGAGATCAAGAAAACAGCTAATTCTAATTCTTCCTGGAAGTATAATAAGGGTAAAGGTTTACTAGTGAAGCAATCTACTGATAGGTTTAAGAGGGGTGGGAACCCTAAGAGTGAAAATACTGATAAAAGTGAAGTTCCTTGGTCTAAGTGCGATACATGTGGGAAGATCCATGGAGGCACCTGTTGGTATAAACAAAATGTGTGTTTTAAATGTGGCAAGCCGGGCCATTTTGCTAATGAGTGTACTACTAGGAAGGAGGTAGCTGCAATGGTCCGGGTGACTGCAGAACCTCAGAAGGGAAATCGAATATATACCCTAGAGTCATTGAATAGAGGGGGAAACCCTCAGACTGGAAAAATGTATGAATTGAAAGAGTACTTCTTTCTAATGATTCATCTAGTATATTATGTGAATATATTTGCGTGAAGTATATAATGTTTGAAAAAGAATCAATGTATGTAAAATCTATAAACCTTATGTTAGTCTAAGTAATGTGAGTTGTTGCTTCATAACCACGAAGTGAAAATGTTATGATTCACAAATAAGTTAAGGTACCATTAAGGGAAAGAGATTATATGATTAGTGAAAGAGCTAATGTACAAATTAATGTGAGACTGTACGATTAGTGTATGAACTAATGTACAATAGCATTTAGAATGGCATGATTAGTGTAAGAGCTAATGTGCTATTGAGTTTGAAAATGGCATTATTAGTGTAAGAGCTAATGTGCTATTGAGTTTGAAACTTGCATGGTTAGTGGAAGAGCTAAAGTGCAATAGAAATTGAAACTTGCATGGTTAGTGGAAGAGCTAATGTGCAATAGAAATTGAAATTTACATGGTTAGTGGAAAGGAACATACCCAGGAAGTTATAATGAATTATGCATATGTGAAATATGTTTAGTATACCACTATTCCTATAATGAGGGTAGCCTCATGTGTTTATACACAACACATCTTGTCGTTAGATACGGATATATTATGATTGTTAGCTCTGTGCGGCTTATGTGCCCGGAGGGTATGGCTATCTCCGTGCGGATTATATTCCCGGAGACTCTTGTTATCTCTGCGCGAATTATGTTCCCGGAGACTGCTATTATGTTATATGAGGAATATGATACAAGGGAGTATCCTGCATCAATGTGACTGCTAGTGTAGGTGAGATGCCCTATGTAAAAACACAACAGGGATTCTGTCGTGTAAAGAACGCAGGATGTGATATCATGTAGCTTTAAGTGAACAGTAATATGTCAAATGGGATATAATATGTGAGACGTCAGGACAAGGTATTTTGAGGTATGATTTTTGAGCACTAGGGGATGTGTGTATGTGTACACCAAGTGTGGTGACATGAATTTTGGGGCCCACGAAATGTGTGAAGTTGATCGGGGGTTCTGCCTATGAGAAAGGATAGCGATTTGTTAATACTGATGAATTGAGTGAATGTTATATTAGAAGGGACTAATGAGGAAGAAATGTGCAGTTAAGATGGTGACCGAATGGCCTTTCATGAGAAGTTAGTTGTGATGGAATTAGGTGAAAATGTTTAATAAGGATCAGTAACTTAAATTATGATGATTAAATAAAGGTTGATAACTCGATGGAGTGATTTGGAGTACGGTATGTGGTACATGCTAGGTTGATAACTTACATTTGAGGTCTTAGAATACATTTGCAATTTGGGGATTTTTGTAAAAACAAAGGAAACTCTGGAGAATTTTCTGTAGAATTGGCAGAATTTAGGTTAACTTCAAGAGATCATATCTCCCTCCATAGAGGTCCGATAGAGACATGTCATAAGCCATTTTGAAGCTTGAGATGTCCTCTATCTTGCGGTAAATTTTGATAGAATTCTGGGTTGAAAGTCGGCCTGGAGAAGGCAAAGAGTACAGACTGCCCATTTGCTCACTGTACTTGTGGCGGTTCTGGACCGGTTTTGGGAAATTTATTCCCGCTTCGTTTCTTAGTCAAATTAAGTGTATGATATTTCAAATTGAAGATTGAGGTGTCTAGTTTGTTGTATAAAAATTTGAGATCAATTGGTTGAGTGTACTTGCTGCATTAATTTGTGGAGTGAGGGATGTTTGGAGCTGTTTTGGGGTTGGCTGGCAGTTTTGCTTGTCCAACTTCAAACAGCGATATCCGGAGCAAACGAGATCGAAATAACTTGTGTGATGGCTCATTAGAAATTTAATTAAGTCCCATAAAAGATACTAAAAGATGAGACAAAAAAGTAGAAAGTTGAGAGAATATAAATAAATATACCGAACCATGTTCGGATAGGTAGAAATCGTAAAATTGAGAAATTGGCTAAGTGGGTTTATAGGGACCCCTTAGTGACTTGTATTAAGTAAAATAAGATATAAAAATAGTTTAAACAAGTATTCCGCAAGATTTTACAGTTATGGTCACAGCTTTTATTTATTACGTTTTTTACGATTTTAAATCTCGCGTAATAAACGAAAAAAGTTTACTCGCATTTTTAATAAAGAAATTGCTGTGATTGTAACTGTGCTTAATATCATAATTACTGTCAACAATACCAGTGTACAACGGGCTGTTACAAGGAGCCTTGTACTGAGGGTTGTAGACGTATGTAATTCCTATCTTTTCTTATTCTCTGGCCAGTAGGATGCATACACACACGACATAGACATATGCTGCATTGCATGGATATCTGACATTATATTGTTATCATCGTTTTGAACTTATGTTGCACATGTAAGTGAGTTTGGGGTGGAGAGATCCTTAAGGACTATAACACCTCGCAATTCTAAATTAAGTATTAAAATATTAAGTGAGTAATTAAGTGAAGGATTAGTGAAAAATCCTGAAGATTAAGCCAAAATACAAAGAAAGGGCAAAACGGTAATTAGCCAACACGCAACCCTAGGAAGATAAAAATTGAGTAGAAGGTCTCAGATGGTAAAAATAACCCTGAAAATGGATTCAAAATGAAAAATTGAGTGGATAGGCAAGTTTCAGAAAAATCAGTGAATAGTGTTTTTACCGGGTCAAAATACTGCGGTACGATTGCACCGTAAAATGTGCTAGTTGAGTTTTGAGCTCTAGGTTTCAAATATGAGTTATAAATAGTCTATAGAACTAGGAAATATGATTTCTGATAATATTTGATGGAATTAAGTCAGTTTGGGGAAGCGTGCCAACGGCGCACGCAACAACTTAAAACAGTGTTTTCTCCGAACGACCGGAAAACTCCGGATTCATCTGATCAAGTATAATTAAAGGAGAATAGTTAATGTTAAAAATTAGAGTTTTTAAATAGGTTGTGAATTTACGGACGTTTAGTGAAAGTTCAGACGTGTTTTAAGTCGCGTGAGGTGGCGTGGAACCCACCCCACTTAAATCCCACTTAAGCCACATCATCTCCTCACTATTCACTCATCACTTTCACTTCTCTCTCTCCTTGGCCGTGCAACAGCCCCCTCCCCTTGCCATATCCACTTTGATTTTTCTTTTCCCTTAAACAACTCATTTCTTCATCAAATCCAACAAAATTTGTGTTGAAATTTGTTGTAAATGGCCTTCTAAACCCATTGGCACTAGTGGCAAGCCTTGAATCTAGCTAAATCTTGCGAAAATCCCTCCCTTTGGCCGTGGCTTGCTTGTGTAGATTCATGAACTTGGAGCTTCTAGGTGCTCCAATGGTGGAGTATAGTTAGGAGGAGCCTTGTACCTTCCATTTGGGTGAGTTTTCTTGCATTTTAAAAGGTTGAATGTGATGATGGATTCTTGAACCCTAAGCCTTGTACCTTCCAATTGGGAAAAGTTTGTACATGAAAGTGTCTTAGAATAATGTGTATTAGCTACAAATGCCATGAAAATTTTAGGTGAAAAATATGAATTTTAAACTTACAATATTTTTGAGGTGTCATGACTTGGATTTTGAAAAATGTGTTAAGATGTTATTGGGGAGTTGTTGGATGATTATATGTTGATATAATGGTATTGTATGAGGTGTGGAATGATTAAAATTGAGTGGGAATTCTTTGGAAATTCCAAGTGTGCAATTCGTTCATATAGAGAGCTTTAGGGAGTTGAGATTGTTTGTGTTGATTGGATGATATATCAAGTGTGGAATGGTATTAAAATGGGTTGTGTGGTGGTTGGAAAGTGGTAGAATCAATGAAAAATAATAAATTGTATTTAGGGTCACAAAGGAACCTAAAGTGAAGTATTTAGCAAAACGATGCTTAAAAGACGTAAAACGGAAAAACGACACTTGAATTAGCCTCTTGGCAACCTAAGGATGTGTAATAAAATGAGAAAAAAAATTTAGAAAAATAAATTTGAAAATTTTCCTTGTTTGGCCGAACCTTTCACTGAGAAGGAGGAGATTTTGACGTTTTTCGCGTTTGGATGGAATTGACGTATACTGATGGCTGTACATGGTTGTGTAGGTTGTCGTACGTCAATTTGAATCCCGAACCGTGAATCAATGGATTGCCCTTGGTCCTGGACCAAGTGGATTGAGGTAAGTGATTGGACCAATGCATGTATAATTGTGAATAAGCATGTGTTGTGTGAATTTTGAGTAATTGGGAATGTCCTCTGTGTAGGCATTCTGTTGAGTAACAAGTTTGGGAAATAAGCTGTTGTGGAACTAAGTGGAGGAACGTATTAAGGTAATCCCTTGGTACTGGGGCTTGTTCCCCTTGTGTGTTCCACTATACCCGTTGAGGGTGATGGTAGGAAATGTATATGAGTAGTGTAGAATATCGTGAGCATGCATGTAGTATTTATGAGGGTACATATGTATCGAGTCTCTGGCCAGTAGACAGTGTAGCCTTCGGGCAGTGCAGACTTCCACTGGATAGGTCTCCGAGTGGGAGTTCCAGTTGACCTAGGGTTGTGGTGTGTCATCCGGGTAGGAGCACACTAGGAAGTCTCGGGTGTATGTTGATGGAAGGGGTACCTTGGTTGTGGTTCTTGGAACACGCCTTGATGAGACCCGTAGGCTTATATGCCGAGGACGTTGCGTGGTATTGGTAGCTACCATCCCAGCTTCGTTGTATTTTATATCCCGATATTCCCCAGTTTCTCTAAATCTCTTGCTATATCCTGTTTTAAAAGTGGTTGTTTTATATTACTTATATGCATCGAAGTGAGCCATTGGACAGAGTTTTCTCCAGAACCTCTGGATTACTGAGATATATCCGTATATCTCACCCCCGTCTTGGGGGCTTTATTTCAGGAGGTAGCAGTGGCGTTGGAGCGGCGGGCAAGAAGCTCGCAGGATGATTACTGGAGCACTTTCATTATTTTGCATTTTGTTGGCCATGTAGCCTAGGCTAGACTTAGGGCATGAACATCTCATATGAATGTAGGATGAGTGTCATTGGCATATTTGTTCATGTCGTTTTGGCTAAGTCTAGTAGTTTATGTCATTTAAGCTTATGTTTAGATTTGTAATTAAAGTTGTAATATTTGTAAGTTGTAATTTAAAGTTGAAGTTGTAAGTTGTAACATGTAAGTTAAATGTTGTAAATGTACCTTGGATGCATGATGTATTATGATGGAAGGGCCTTAGGCCTATTTTAGGTTTATGATTACTTGTATGTTGAGAAATTGCATGAAAATGGATTTTGGTGATTGAAACAAGTTAAGGATTATAAAGTGAGCTATATTGTGTAATAATTATAAACTGAGTCGGGTTGTAAGTGCCCCAAGGCATTGTCGGTCCTTGTGTGTGCTACCCATTGGATTATTAGTTACATTTGAGGTACTAGAGAGCTTATGCAAATTTGGGAATTTTAAGAAAAACAAAAGAAACTCTGGCAAATTTTTTGTAGAATTGGCAGATTTTAGACGAACTTCGGGAGAGCATATCTCCCTCCATAGAGGTCCGATAGGGACGTTCCATATGCCATTTTGAAGCTTGAGATGTCCCCTACAAGGTGTCCAAATATTAGAAAATTCTAGGTTGTACACAGCCGTATAGGAGTCATTTAACACAGGATGTCCAGAACCCTCTTATGCAGGGGCTGTTTCTGGAAGTTTTTGGAAAATTAATTTCCGCTTCGTTTCTCAGTCACATTAAGCGTATGATATATTAAATTGAAGGTTGAGGTATCTAGTTTGTGTCATAAAAATTTGAGAGCAATTTTATGAGTGGAGTTTCTGCATTAATTTGTAGAGTGAGAGGTGTTTTGAGCTGTTTTGGGGTTAGTTGGCAGTTTTGCTTGTCCAACTTCAAACGGCGATAACCGAAGCAAACGAGCTCCGATTAAAGCGTGCAATGGCTTTTTAAACAGGGAATTAAGCAAGAAAAAAAGATAACCCGAGAGAAAGGCCTGGTTGCAAGCGGTGTGTTCGCGGAAAAATAATTAGTGAACCATGTTCGGATAGGTAAAAACGTAAAATTGAGAAATTGGCTAAGTGGATTTTTGGGAACCCCTTAGTAACTTATAATAAGTAAAGAAAGACATAGAAATAGTTTAAATAATTATTCCGCAAGAGTTTACAGTTACGGTCATAGCTTTTAATTATTACGCTTTTTATTGTTTTAAATGCTCGCATAATAATCGAAAAAAGTTTATTTGCATTTTTATAAATGAATTGTTGTGATTGTAACTGCGCTTAATATCATAATTAATGCTAACAATACCGGTGTACAACGGGCTGTTACAAGGACCCCTTGTCGTACTGAGATTTCATTTTAGAGATCTTACTCCGTGTGGGGCACATTTTTAGGTACAGATACCTCTAAGGTTGAGATCTCTGGCGGTAGGAGGCCGGAGTTGAGCTAATATATATAATGCATATATGTTATTGTATTTGGATTTATATCTGCCTTGTTATATCTATATGGCCGTTGTATTTGAGGCATGATGGATTATGCTATTATATTTGGTGAGCATGGGGGTTGTCCATGCCACATTGGTATAAGTTGTGTTTGTTTCATACTTGAGTTGTATTTGTATCAGGATATTGTCCGGTCTACATGTTGTAGTTCCGTGACTTGATACTTATCTATGATATGAGGTTATTCAGTGTAGTTATTTATTGCAATTTACATACAGGCGATATTTTGAAAAAAAAATAAGTAAATCCACTTGGCTAATATGAATGGTTTCATAATTGGAAAAATTTAGCTTTCACATTTATTGAGCAGCGCTATTACCATTTATATGTTTAATACACCATGTGCACACGGGGTGTTACATTTCTCATGTTGTAGGAGAGAAAATTATCTCCTACATACATATAAAAGTGTGTCAGACAATATAAAAGGAAGAGAGAGAAAAATAAAAATATGGGCTCCACACACTTTTAATAATGCGTATGAGATAAAATTGTCTCCTACAATATGAGAAACATTAATCCTTATATATGTGTGTGTGTAAGAAGTAAAAAGAGAAAAATAAAAACTTGGGCTCCACACTTTTAAGTGTGTGTAGGAGATAAAATTATCTCCTATAAAATGAGAAACATTAATCCATGTGTGTGTGAAAATGCTTTTCTTATGCTACATGAGAAAGGATTGTCTCATGTAGAGACATAATTAGGTGGGTCCTACATTTATGTGTGTGTGTGTGTGGAAATGCTTTTCTCATGCTACATGAGAAAGGATTGTCTCATGTAGAGACATAATTAGATGGGTCCCACAATTAAATAAAATAAGTGTTAGCTCAAATTTTGATGAGTTTTAACATAGCTTAATGCTTTCTCATGTAACATGAGAAAAACATTGCTTATATATAAAATATATATGTAGGGGAAAGTTTATTTACAAACTTTTTATTTACAAACTATACTATGTCTGACCAGTGAGACACTCTTCAGTAGAGTCTGACCAATCAGACATAGTGTAGTTTGTAAGTTAGTAAAAAAAAAATTGTCAATATAACCTTACTCATATATGTATATATGAATTTTTTTTATTCAAGTCTTAAATAGTTTGGAATGCACCTTTGTTATACCAATCAATTAAAACTATAGTTCTTATTTGTCAGTGACAAAGTTTTGGCATTATGATACTGCCACTCTCATTTTATATTTTATGCCATAAGGAACAGTGACCAAAATGTCACTTTTTGGCAAAAAAATTACCTAAATGCCACGCGAACAATATTTTTTACCAGACTGCCACGTGTCATAATTCGCTACCACTGATAGCGAATTTCGTGGCCAATGATTTCATGACACGTGACCATATTGCAGACCAAATTCGCTACCACTAGTAGCGAATTATGACACGTCAGCTTTTTCCTGCGAAAGTTTGCCATGTGTCACAAAATCATTGGCGAACGTAATTCCTTACCAGTCGTAGCGAATTATGACACGTGTCAGTCTGGTAAAAAATATTGTTCGCGTGGCATTTGGGTAAAATGTTTGCCAAAAAAATGGCATTTTGGTTATTTTTCCAGAATTTTAGGTTATTTGGGAATTAGGTAAATGTAGGATGATTGTACATATGTTTCAAACAAAGAAAGAAAGAAGACCTTTTATGACAAATCAAACGGTGCGAATTTGTTGAAATCGATCAACTCAAATTTTGGGGAAATATTTGTGGCATCTAGTTCTTCATCTTCAGCAGTCATTTTGTGATTTATAGGTCCCTAGAGCAGTAGGCTTATTTTTCCCTTTTGAGCATTATTAGTGATTTTCCTCCTTTTTTTCTTCTTCTTTTGATTTTCATTTATTAGATGATATTATTTGATTCCTCTATTGATACATATAGAGAATATTGTGTTTGTGTACCTATTATTATTATTCGATGATAATAGAGATTTGGGCAGACTCTGATAAAGGTCTTGTGCTTTTTCTCCCACATTTTGTTTTCCACGTTTAAAGTCTTGTGTGCCAATTATTGTTGTTGTTATATTCTTGATATTATTTGAGTTATTCACTTCTATTTGCACTTGATCTATTTTTTGGGTCCCCAACGAAGGAGTATCAAGAGCCTATTGGTTTGTAGTTGCAAGTTTTTATCATGTAAATTAAAATGAAAGGTGGCTCGATTACTATGCTCAAACTCAATAGATCAAATTGATTGATTTGGATTATTTCTTTTGCAAATACTTTTATTACCCATTTGAGAGTAATGTCAAGCGACCACCGAAGATGTCAAATGGAAAATGAGCAAAATTGAATAGAAAAATAATTGACACAATTAGGCCACGGTTTTATGTAAGTGTTTTTAATCATGATCCAAATAGGACATCAATTGAAGAACTTAGGAAAAAATTGGTAACTATCTACGAGAGTACAACAGTTGGGAGGAAAACATTCTTAATGAAAAAGCTTGTAAATTTGAAGTATAAGGATAGTATTACTATCAGTGGACACTTGAATGAGTTTCAAAGTATAGTGAATCAATTGATCACAATGAAGTTGACACTTGAAAATGAACTACAAGCTTTATTTGGTGAGCTATTTATTAGAATCTTGGAAAACCTTAGTGGAATCTATCAGTAATTCTGCTTTAGAGGATAAACTATCAATAAGTATGGTTACTAGTGCAGTATTGAATGATGAGACCAAAATAAAGTCCATGGATTCAAATGATGCACAAACACTTATCATAGAAAACAAGAGAAAGAGCAACGAGAAATTTTATAAAGGTCATACCCAAAACAAAAGTCGTGGAAAGTCACGAAAATAGTTTAAAATCTAAGGAAAGAATCAAGTGTTACCATTGTGGTATTGAGGGGCAAGATGAATTGTTGAATTTGGAATGTATATATTTAAATGCATGCAATTATTGTATTATCGGCAGACATCATAAATATTCATTCCAAAAGCATCGTGATAGAAAATCTAATGTATTATACTTGGTGCATTATGATCTTTGTGGTCAATTTATTGTTTCATCATTTGGAGGTAATGTAATGACCCTAAAATTTTAATAAATAACAAAGTTGCCACAAATTTTATTTGAATTATGAAAATTGGAAAATCATTTTTATTTTTCATTCTGGTTTTTAAAATTTTAGATCAAATTTTATTTAAAATTTTAAAATAAGTCATCAACTAATTTTGATGCTTTATTTTTAAAATAAAGAGTAAAGACCATTTTTGATCCCTAACAAAAAACACGGTCCCCACTTTAATCCCTTACAAAAATAAATTAGTCAGTTAGTCCCTAACAAATTCAAGGTGGACCCATTTTAGTTCTTTTGAGGGACTAATATGGGTTTTTTTTTGAATTTGTGAGGACCACGATTTCAACTAAATGGGTCCACTTTGAATTTATTATGGACTAACTGACTAATTTATTTTTGTAAAGGACTAAAGTGGGGACCGTATTTTTTGTTAGGGACTAAAAATGGTATTTACTCTAAATTAATTTACCAATAATAAATTTAAATTCTTTATTATTTAAAAAAAATTGAGTCATTATATTGTCATAACCAAAATGACTCTAAAATTAACGAGACTAATAAGCTATTACAGCTCAGTTAATCTCTTATTAGCAAATATTTTTTTAATATTTATTATTATTATTTTTGTTAATACAAAGTTTATAATGAAAGAATGATAAAGTTAAACAGTTTTGAGTCACTTAGCTGTTACAACTAAAATGATCATGAAGTAATCTCAACTCAGCTAATCCATTTTTTTTGTTAAGAAGAGGGAAAAAAATTATATTTATATTTCTCTTAAAAATGGCAGAAAATCAGTCACCAAAAACAACATGCTAATAATATAATTAAACAAATATAAAATAACAAATTATTGAATGTAGCAATTACTGCAACATGTTGTGAATTATGAACGCAAGCTGCGCAACAAACACGGGGGTTAATTTTAAGTTTCTCCACATTGACATAAACTAATATCAATAATAATAAAATAAATAAAAAATGTGTTCGCTTTTTTACAGTCAATGTAAATAATTTATCTACATTGAGCTCAAAACGATATCGTTTTAAGGCGGAAATCAAAGTATTTTTTAATTATAATTTATTTCAGGGTTATAATAGTCTTTTTCATTATAATTTTTTAATTTTTAATCCGAAACAACGTCGTTTTGGAAGCGAATGTAGATAATTTATCTACATTTACTTAGAAACATTAAATCCATAAATAATAGCTAAAAAGAAAGGTAAAACCCATGAAAAAAAGAAAGTTAAAATACAGACCCAACAATGTTCATAAAGCCCAAGAAAAAGGTTCCTTTTATTCCAGCAAGTGGGCCATCAAACAATACATATTACTAGTTTTTGTAAGCATGGCAATAAATGATAAGTAATGAAAAATAACTAAGATAAAGAATAAGAAAAGAGAGGCACTCTCACGTTGTTAATAGAGCTTTCATCATTTTTCTTGGCGCAGTCAAATGTAAAGGGGAAAAAACTAAAGAGGATTTGGGGAAGATGTCTTGACATAGTGGTGCTTGGAAAGGAGATTAAAATCTTGGTTCAGTTTTGTGATGAAACGACAAGGATGCTTGCTGTACGGTGGGAATGGAGTATAATGGTTGTTTTTTTTTTTTTTGGTAATCATAATGGTTGTTTTGGTTATAAGGATTTGGCAGCCATGGGATGCGGGTAATGACACGGTGTGAGGCGGTAGAGAATGGACACCAAGGTTTGAACAAAAAAATGTATTTAAGATCTGAGTTTCATTGATGTTGATTTTAGAGCTGTCAAAATAGGCCAGCCCGACCCATTTAGCCCTAGCCCGCGTGGGTTAGGGCCAAAAAGCTCACAATGGTATAGGCCCACATGGGCCAAAAGCCCTAAGGGTTAGGGCTAGCCCATGGGCCTTCCAAAAATTTAATATTCATTCTCACCATTAACTATCATTTTGAGATTCACATGACAATTGGATCATCATAGCATGTTCCATGTGGGATGCTACGAATATGGAATTAACAGAGAGGTATTCTGCTTGATGACACCACTGAGCCTAATGGGAATCTCTCACCTACAGCTGGTGGTCCAATTCGTATTGATTGCAAAGAGTCCAAGTTTTTGAACAAAATTACAATAAAAGAATAACTTCAGTAAGTTACAAATAAAAAAGAATTGATACAACAATCCAACTCCTGTATCTTTCCTCTTAGGTAATAGACCAGTGCAGAAATAAATAAAGGTTACAATAAAAGGCATCAATTCTTGTGAATTGGTGAATATAAATAACAACCAAGCTAAATTTATAAAATCCAAACCAATGCCAAAAATTCAGATCCTTCTCTAACTAGAGAAGCCTAAGGTGCAATGTATCATTCAGCCTTTTTATCTGCCACCCATTTCTCAAAGAGTGCTGCAACACTGTCACTGAAGAGTCTTCTATGCAACACTGTCATATACTCAAGAATGGATGCCAAATATACAGCAGCAGCAGTGGCCTCAACATCGCAGGATCAATTCTGCACAAAACCAATGTAAATACTAAATATCATCACAATTAAGTCAATTAAGCTCAACTACACATAATCAATGGATCTAAACTATAAATTTCAACTAGCTACTAACGGAAATACCTCTCTAATCTTCTATTTCAACTTCTTGATGCACATTGGCTTGTGATGTTGTTGTTTCATGATCACTAGTATTAGAATCATTTTCATCTAAAACTCATAACCAATTGAAACAAAACTACTAAATTAGACAATCAATCCCTACATAACCAAGCAATATTAAAATATTAAGCATAATAACGCAAAGCATTACCATTAGGATTCTCGAGAAAACCATGCAACCAATTCCTAGTGCAAATCAACATTTGGACATTTTCAGGAAGAGTGGAACTTCTATATTTGGTAAGAACACGCCCATCGATACTAAAAGCCGATTCTGATGCCACTGTAGTAATTGGAATACTTAGCACATCTCGGGCCATAATAGAGAGTGTGGGAAATCTATTCTCACTGTGCTTCCAATAATTAAGCACGTCAAAATCCTCCCCATCACCATATTTAGCTTTTGGTTCATCCAAATAAAGATTAATTCACTCTTACCACCAACAAACATACTTTCATTCTCAAACCTTTCAAACTCCTGCAAAATTTGATATATCAATTATATAAATGAAACAACAATGAAAAAAAATGACTAAATTAGCACGAAAGAACTTACACTTATGTATAATTTTGATTTTTTTGGCCTATTGCTTTCACCACTTGACTTGTGCAAGAGATTGGAATTGATGGATGAATGAGAATTAGAAGCACTTGATCCTTTGAGATTGCTCGCATATTCTTCATATAGCTTCTCAAACTTTTCTCTTATATTTTTAACCTTATTTTGGGAGGTAAATGGATCAATTTTTGTGTAGCAAAAGTCTAAGGAAACAAGCTTCAAACGCGGGTCAAGAATAGCTCCAAAAGCTAAAACTGTACTATATTCCTTCCAATATTTGTCAAACTTCTCTTTCATCCTCAGTGACATATCACTTAAAGTATAATCATCATTATACAAGTTTTCGTTCAGTATGCACTCAATCTTCCAAACTTGTACAAAGTATAAGTTAGAGGTTGGATAAGATGAACCTGAAATCATGTTTGTAGTCTCGTAAAAGGGTTCTAGGAATTCACATATTTTATCTCCTCTTCTCCATTCTTCACATGACGGACAATATTTGTAATTCCTATCTATCACTTGGAGAATATCAAATGCCTTTTCATACTTAAGTGCACTTTCTAACATCAAATATGTAGAATTCCACCTAGTTGACACATCTAATCTCAAACCAATGCTTGTGTCTATGCCTGCTTGTTCCACACAATCTTGAAACTTAATCATCCTCCCATCTGATCCTCTCACATACTTAACACTTTCTATGATTTTATAAAGTGCTTCAGCAGCCACTTTCAAACCTTCTTGAACAATTAAATTAAGTATATGTGCAGAGCAATGTATATGAAAATATTCACCATCACACAACAAAGTATTCTGCAAACGGAGATGGTTTAACAATATAAGCTGCATGTTATCATTTGCAGCAGCATTGTCCAAAGTAATAGAAAATACTTTCTTCTTAATTCCCCATTGCTTTAAGCAATCAAATATAGCGGCTTCCAATTCAATCCCAGTGTGTGGAGGTTTCAGTCGAGAAAAATTAAGAATCTTGCTAATTAATTTCCATTTTTCATCAACAAATGGACAGTTAAACAGATGTAACTCTCGCTGTTAGATGTTGTCCAAATGTCAGAAGTCAGACATACTCTATTAGGAAGGCTGGACAAGAGTTGCTTAAGTTTGTCCTTTTCTTGGATGCATATTTTTTTAATATCAGACACAATTGTATTCCTAGAGGGCATCACAATATCAGGATTCACATAATCAATCCACACTCTGATCAAATCATATTCAACAAAACTAAAAGCAAGATCATGTTTGATTATGGCTTGTGCAAGCAATTCTCGATGGGTCATTTGATTAACCTTTCTCAAGCTAGACTTTTCATGTTGGTCTTTTGATTCAGAGTTTGCCATACTCTTACAACCAGAAATATGACGACTCAAATGTGAAGTTCCATAATTAGTTTTGGTCTTAGGATTTTTACCAATTACGTATTCACGACCACAATAATTACATGTAGCTTTTTCAAAACCATCCTTTTCCATACCAATTTTTGTAAAAGAATTCCAAACATATGATGTTTCTCTCCTAATTGTCTCAACACTTTCAGACATTTCATGAGGAGTTTCAGAAACAACTTCATCATCTACGTTCATAGTCTTATTCACATACTCCATCATACAATTTTTCAGTTCCTATACATTAAATGAAATACAATTATTAAAAAAAAAAGATATCAATAATAATAATAATAATAATATGAAGCAAGCTGGCACATAATTAGAATGGCGTGCTACGCCTTTACAGACAGTTTTGGGTACATAAAGTGCAATTGGGACTGCTATGTCTGTATATCACGTTATTGCTAAAAGATCCATGTGGTCAGTTCTTGTAGATAAAGGGAAGGGAACCGTATATGATTTTGTTAATAACTACATGAAATTAGGGTTTCACGAAAAGGAGAACACAGCTTTCCCGAGAAAATTATGTGATAGGATAGAAAGTGAATAAAATGTTTTTGATCCATGGGCCAACCCTAACCCAGCCCAATAAATGAATGGATCTTATGGGTTAGGGCTAAGATGACCCTACCACACAAGGGGCTGAAAAACGAATAGGGCTTTAATAGGGATGAATGGGCTGGGCTTAGGGCTTAGGGCTTTTTTTCCAGCTCTAGTTGATTTGTTCTTGTAATTAAGAAAATTTCGCAAATCTTTTTTTTTTGGTTGTTAAAGGTGAATTTTCTCTTCTCAGTGTCATAGGTTCAGTCTTGGACAACAACAAAATTGCATATCTCGATTTGATTCTTGCAATAAGAGAAATTAACATGGTCTATAAATATCAAAGAAATCACATAATCCATATATTATCAATCATCTACCATCCAAGTCATTAAAACAACAGAGCATAAAGCATATTTCAATAGTGTAAGTGTTGGTAGATTAGGTAAGGGCCACAAAGGGATAATACCTCATCTTCAAAATTCAATGGCGGAGCCACGTTGGTGCTAGAAGGTTGTCTTGGCACTAGCTAATTTAGCCACGTTTATTTAGCTACGCTTGAAACGTAGCAAATCATGTTTCAAGTTTTTTGAAAAGTAGCCACGTTTTGGTCGTAGCTGTATAACCATAGCTATTTTGACACCAACCGAATTTTTTGACACTGGCAAGAATGTCTTGCTGGCTCCGCCACAACAAAATTTCTACAAAAGAGATTTCCACCCACCAAGAAACAACTGCAACTTTATGTTCCTTCTAGCTTCAACTCTTCCTCTGAACAGGTGTTCTTTTTCTTTTCTCCTTGAACTCTCCCCCCCCCCCAACCAAAAATTTCCCTTCTAAATTTTCATGTCCATTTTTTATATAGACTATTAGCTATATAGCATCGACATCAACATATAGGGGTGTGCAAAATAACCAAAAAAGTGAATTGAACTGAAACGAACCGCTCTTAAAATAATTAATTTTTAAAAACTAGCTCATGAACCGAATCGATTTTCAAAGAACCAGTTCATGAACCGAACCGGTTTTAGAACTAGTTTAAGAACTGAACCATTTTGAACCGAACCGAACCGTTTCAAACTGAACCAAATTGATTTTTATAACTTTTTTTTTATTTTTTTCTATTTTTTTTTAAAACAGGGTTGACCCGAACCGATTTCGAACCGAACCGAACCGTTTCCAACCGAACCAAATCACTTCCGAACCGAATCGAACCATTTAAACCAATTCGGTTCGGTTTTTCAAAAAAATCGGTTCGGTTCAACCCATGCACATCCCTATCAACATGTGACACGACACTTTACAATACTCTGAATTTAAAAAAAAATAAAAATTTCGACACTTTGAGATACGTTTTAATATTAAATAGTATTTTTAACTTATATAATATATATTTCATTTGATAATTTAATAAAAAATAAAACTAAACTAATAATACTCATCAATTTAATATACTGAACATCAAACAGTGAGCAAAATAAAGAATATTCAAGACTAAAAGGGCTTATCTTAGTATCTGATAATAATATTTAATGCAATATTATTATTTAAAAGTAATTTTTTAACACTAGGTCTTATGTTGTATGATACTGCTATATTCATTTTTCTCATTTAACATTAACTCTTATCAATATTTTTTTTAAAAATTAAATATAATTATTATTATTTGTCATGATTTTAATAATTTAATTAATACAATTCTCAAATACCTAAATAATAAATGAGGAAGGATATTGTAACAACCAAGTTGTGTTACTATCATATTATTACCAATCAATCTCACATTTAGATCGATTATGTTGATCCAACGGTTATATTTATTTCCATCTTTGTATGGTCATGATTTCTGAAATTTAATATTTTATACTTATTTCCACCTTTGTATGGTTATGATTTCTCATATTTAATGCTTTCACTTTAAATATGGTGAATCATAACCATACAAAGATAGAAATAAATATAACCGTTGGATCAACATAATCGATCTAGCAGTGAGATTGATTAGTAGTAACACAACTTGATTGTTACAATATCCTTTCACATAATAAATAAACATATCATGTACAATAATTAGAAATATGTTAAAACAATAAGTTAAAATTTCGCTTGTAAATAAATTTTTTGAAAAATGGAATTATCTAAAGCTTCTTCCTTTATTTGGTGACTTTGCATTTTGCAAATAAATTGAGAGAGAGAGATTAGACAAGGAGAGGCACCATATCATTCCACTCTTTTAAATAATAAAGGCACTAGATCATTCAACACTGAAAAAACCGGATCATATCAAAGAGAGAGATTAGACAAAGAGACAGATCAGAGCACTTACTACTAGCAGTTGTGGAGAAGAGACAGCAACGACGACCCAGACAACAGACGCCAGAGCAGAGGAGCGCAAAGGAAGAAGAAAGAGATAGAAGCGGAGGATGGCAGCCATGACCCAGAGCAACAGACGTGAAGGAAGAAGAAAGAGATAGCAGCGCGAAGGGCATGGTTTAGGGTCTAGTGAAGTTTATTTTAAAGTTTTTATTAACTTTTTTCAAATTATAATTGTATTAATTTTTTTAATTTTTAAAAATTAATTTTTTTACAAAAATTTCATTTCACCGTATCGGACACAGTCAAATTCGCGTGTTAAAATAATGAAGTGTTGGAAATATTGATCACGTGTTGGACACTGTGTCGAAGCGTGTCAAAACTTGTCTTGAGAGTGACAGTTAATGTTTTTGGTGCTTCCTTTCCTGATAGCATTGTGATGTGATGCTTTGTTTCTTCTTATTTTTTTGTTTCATCTCTTTGGTGCCGTGCTTATAATATTACAAATCCGATTTTGTCATCCTTGCCTTGCCTATTTCTAGCTTAGTTTTGTTCATATTTGCAAAAATTTATGGGTTTTGTTTTGTCTCTCGTACATTCAACAAACAAAGCAGTTTGGCCAAAGTAACATCTCTTTCTATACCTCAAAATTTTTTTCTCTTTCTTTTAAGGTTGTTTATTGTCATTTGTAGTTTTCTTATTTTATTCTTATTTCATATCTTTGAATAAAGGACAAAATTGGGGTGTCAACAGGTAATATTTTTTTTTTTTGCTTTTATTGATGATGTTATAGTATTTCCAGCATTTCTATGCCATGGTAGAAAGAGAAACAATGAAGTTAAATGCAGGTATTTATAATGGTGGAGAGTACACCTCAAAATAATTTGATAATTATTGTTCTAAATATGGTATCAGATATGAGAAGACAGTTCCTAAAACCCCTCAACATATGAGAAACAAGATCTATTTAAATAAAGATTGAAACTTTCATAATATGAATCCTATATTTTGTAACAATACATTCTTACAAAATTTGTTCGTTATAGGAAACGATTTCAAATAATTTTTGTGTCAATAGATCACTAAAAATTTATTTTCAAAAATTTCAAAGTAATTTAAGGTTTCAATATATCTACTGAAAATAATTTAAAATTTTTCTAAACTTTCAAGTCATAAAACTCAGAAATTTAGATTCGAAATTTTTTTAGAATACTTAAATTCATCTGTTGCATTTTGTTAAGAAAGAATAAAAAACAAAAAAAAATTATTTTAGCCTAATACATAATTTCAAGTCTACTCCTTATTCTAGATTGATTGTAGTATGACTTGACGCCTAATCGGCTTTGATTTTCTGGACTTCTGGTGGCATAACGCATTTCTCATTTAATGAAAAGGTATTTAATTTATGAAATAGTCGTCATCCAAAATAGGTAAAATTTCCTGGTCTTAAAAAATCTATTATTCTACAATTACTTAATTTTCAAGAATTTTGATAAAAAAAAAAAAAAAAACTATATCTCACTTTTTGTTTTAACTCAACGTCATTATATATTTCTATATAAAAAAAGTCCGCTATTTTATACCGTTTCAAACCTACATATTCTAGACGAGGTTTTATTAATTAAAAATACATATTTTTCAAATCTACATATTCTGTTATTTATTTAGTAAATGAACACAATTATTTAATAAAGCATTTCTTTACCTCAATAACTTAGTAAAGACATTTTGGGAAAGTTAGAAAAAATAATTAAAGACGAGTAACAATAAACAATTGCACATTTCCTATTAGATATATATATAAGGGACATAATTCTTTTATACCGGTGTCGAAATTTGAAATTTGACACCAAATTTCAATGGTTGATTTTCGCCAATAAACGGTTATAATTTTCGTCAATCAAACTTATTAATTCCCAAGAATGATAATCGTTGATTGGCGGAAACGGTTGGAAATCGACAATCACACAGAATTGACAAAATACAAAAAAGGAAAAGCAGAAGAAGAGAGATTGATAGGGTGATTTACCCTAGTTCATAGACTACGTCCAGTTTGTCTGTACTATATTCACCTTACCATCACTCGTTACAAGTCACTCGATTTACAAGGAGAATATAAATAGGATTAGAAAACCTTAACAACAGCTATTCATGGGCTCAAGTCAAAACTACTAAGAAAAAAAATAATTACAATAAATCAGAGGCCCAGTTGACTTTTTGCTGACCCTGCCAACAATAAGGGTTATCATCTGACTGCGAAGGATGAGCCATATCCAACAAAACAACGGTTAGAATTTGGTGTCAAAGGACTATATATATATATATATATATATATATATATATGGAAAAAAATATTTCTACAGCCACTTTAGATAAGGCTATCTACAGCTACCCCAAAAACTACGTCGTTTTGATTAATGAAGGGTGTTTTAGTAAAATGTATATGATAAAAAAATAAACAAAATTATGGAAACACCCTTCATTAATTCACCTAAAATTACAGAAACACCCTCCATTAATCAAAATGACGTAGTTTTTGGGATAACTATAGATAACCTTATCTAAAGTGGCTGTAAAAATGTCTACCCCTATATATATATATATATGTATGTATATATATTATGGTAAAATTATTTTTCCGATCACTTGACATCTAGCAATGACAGGTGTATGGTTATAATTCCATACATTTAATGTTTTCACCAATAAATATGGTAATTATTTGACTGCTAGATGTCAAGTGGCTTGAGAAATGTAAATCCCTATATATATATATATATATATGGGGTTAATCGGATGTCAAGTCATTTGATGTAAGAATTTGTCAAGTTGGAAAATTATAATCATACAAAGGTGGATCAATGGTGAAAAATTAAGAGAGAGAAATATGATACCCATTTTCGATCGATTAAAAAAGGAAAACAAATATGCAAAATGATGTGTGTGTGTGTGTGTCTATATATATATAAGTAGAGGTAGGATCCTTTGACACCGGTGTCAAATTTCAATTTTGACACCTCATCTGAGAGCCGTTAGATCAAAAAAGATCAACGACTCTGATTTGCAAGCATGTGACACCATTTATCTTTTTTGATCTAATCGCTCATAGATGAGGTGTCAAAATTGAAATTTGACACCGGTGTCAAAGGATCCTACCTCATATAAGTATGTATGTAGGGGTTTGCGTTTGTCATTTAACATGACACAACAAACTTTTCTACACACACAATATTTTGTGGGGCCCACACTTTTTATAGAAAAAAGAAAAAAAAACTACGGCATGCAAAACGAATCTCTATAACATTACACAATCACTTTTCCTACAACATAACTCTTATAAAACCCATGTATGTATATATATATTTTTTCTCATATATGCACACACACACACACATATATATATAAGGCCATTAAATTATAACCGTACAAAGATGGATCAATGGTGATAAAGGAAGAGAAAAAAAGGAAATCATAATCATTCAAAGGTGAATAAATTAATATAAGAAAATACATAAATAAAATAACGTAGTTTTGTAGTTAAGGTTATCTCAAGTGACTTGAGAAATATTTTTCTCATATATATATATATATATATATATAGGAAAAAATATTTCTATGGCAACTTGAGATAAGTTTATCTCCGGCCATCCCAAAATTATGCCGTTTTGTTTATTTATTTCGTTATATTAATTGATTCACCTTTGAATTGTTATGATTCTCTTTTTCTCTCTCTTCTTTAATTACCATTGATCCATCTTTGTACAGCTATGATTTAGTAGCTGGAGATAAAATTGTTTCAAGCAGCTTGAGAAACGATAAGTCCATATATAGATGAGTTAATCAGATATCAAATCACTTGACGTAACGATTTGTCAAGTCGAGGAATCATAAACATACAAAGATGAATCAATAGTGATAAAGAAAAATAGAGAAATATGATATCAATTTTTGATCAATTAAATAAAGAAAATAAATATTCAAAATGACGTAGTTTTGGGTGAGAGAACAGTCAAGTGACATGACAAATAATTAATGCTATATGTATGGAAAAAAATATCTGTCATTTAAAAGGATTGTGCTTTTAGATAAATGTACTCAATGTAGTATTTTTTAAAATTTTAAATTACAAACTTTTTCCTCTACCCCCCTCCCCCCGAGTTTGTTGTTCCTTTATCTCCCCCCAGTAGTTTGTTCCTCCACACACACATGTATAAGTTTCAACTAACTGGTAGTTTTTAGCCAGTGATGGTATTTGGCGTGCTCTTCTAAACATAAATCTGATTATGGCCCGCCAGAATAAACTATGCTAAGTTGATTGCAAATCACATCAAAGCATTACATGACAGCATCATATACTTATAGTCTTAGCAGAAATTAATGCATTCATTTTTCTTGGTTGGTTAAAATCAGTATCAAAGTTCTAAAAAAAAAAAAAATCAGTATCAAAGAAAATAGCCACCACATCCAATAAAATTCAAGAGGCTGTTTCTGAAAAATAATTTGATGTAACCTTGACATCTCAACGTGATTAGTAAGGCTTGAGAAACTATCAGGGAGAAATGTATCGACAGAAATTAATGGTAAATTATATATTTATTCTTAATCTGTTTGTAAAATCAGGGTTACATATATTTATAATCCTAGAACCGTAAATTAATAAGTGTTTATTGTTTCTCCTGTCATAGGAGTCAAATTGATCTCCTGCAACTCTAAAACTATGTCGTCTTGAAGGTTGAGGAATTATTAAAGGTTGTTTTGATAATTTTGTTTGTTTCTTTATTATATGAATTTTTCTAAAACATCATTCATTAATTCCCTTAATCAACAAAGCAATGTAGTTTTGGAGTTGTAGGAGATAACTTTATTGATAGGAAAAATAATTTCCTAATTATTAAATATAGAAAATAAAAAATGGAGAAAATACAGTCAATTCCCATAATAATTATGGCAACTACACTGATGGTACATAAATTACATTATGGGAAAAGTATTTCTCCAACAATAATAGATAAAGTTATCTTTCACAACCCTAAAATTACGAAATTTTAAGATTTTGAGAAATGTTGTAAAACATGAATTTTACATGTGGATGATTATTGGGATCTTAGAATATGACTTTTTGATTACATGTGACTTTTTGTATGAATTATAACCATATTACATAATGGTACATCGATGTATAATTAGTTGAGTCATCATTGATGTTGGACCTTTCGCAGTCAACAGGAACAATTACTTCATTCCCAAGATGATGATCAATTGCTCAAGTGCACGCATCAGGGAATAAATGAGAGTTTAAGGTCCCAGATTATCGTTCCCACGGAGAAAGTATTGCTAAGTGAATTATAAGTTGTATTAATGAATAAAGAGAATGAATTAAATAGTATTGAATTGTTCTGGGCGCCCATTCCTAGTTATCACAATGGTGTTCCCATTATGACAAAAGGTTCAATTTGGCTTTAAACAATTCCTCTCGTCGTTATATATTTCAATCTTTTTTTTTTTTTGATAACAATATATTTCAATCTTTCCTAGTTAAAGGAAGAACGACAAATCATTGGAATAAGTTGGTTTGTACTGAGAAACAACAAAAATAAATGCAGAAATTAAATTGAGCAAATTCAAGAAACAACACAGATGAAATGATAAGCAGAACGATAATTAAAAGAAAAGGAATGGATGCATTGATCCACTGTTAAACCAGCTACAATCTAGGCTCAGGACCTCATCCAATAGACTTGTTCAGGTTTCTTTCATTGCCAACGTTGATTCCTCAAGCTCTTCAACTAAAATGGTATACAAAATCCCATATTCTTATAGCGGTTTCGTTCCCAAAAATTACTTTGATCAAAATCTTAAGTGAACAAAGTTGTCCCTTATTCTGAAGGCAACTAGTGAAAGTGTTTCCACACTCTTCACCTTCTTCCTTTTGTTTAACAGTCTGAAATCTCTTCATTATGCAAGTTCCTTTTTCATGTTATGTTTAATTTCCATTGATACAAGATATTAAAATACAGATGCAACATAAATTCATTAGTTTCAGTACAAAAATTCAATTACAGGGATTTAACAGCTTTATAGATTATCCATTCCAAAAGGAAATTAAAAGGAAATTAGCTTATGCTCACAAACATGGCTGAAAATACAAACAAAATCTCGACAGCCTGAAATCTCATAGATCCGAGATTTAGGTTGAAAGAGACGAAGTAGAAAGAAAAGAAACTACATACTAAAAAATAACAACGTCAAATAGAGACTCAATGAATCAGTTGTAGAAAGATAAAAATTGAGACTTTTGCAGATTTGCTTGTGTGGAGAGTTGATTAAGAAGAGAGGAGGCAATGATGTTGTTCTCGAAAAAGCTCATTTTGCCTTCGTTTGATCCTTTATTTATATGGCATATGCAGTAGTGGAATTCTTGTGAATACTACTACGCGTTCCCTGCAATGTTGGATTAGGGACGTCTCTCCATATCTGAATCTGACAAAGGAGAATGACTTGATGGTGATGAATAAGGCTAAGTTGTCCTCTTGATTTTCTCTCTCTTCCAACAAATTTTGATTCTGAGAAACTTCTAGCAATATTCTCTGCTCTTGTTGCGCCTTGGTGTCATGATTTCTCTTTTGGTAGTTACTTTTTGGGGGTCCTTGTAAAAAAAGCAAAAAGTAACAATTAGTAGAATCAAAAAGTAAAAGTAAAAGGACAGCTCACACATTCTATTATCTTTCTTTCTTTCTCTCTTCTTACTTTTTCACCTTTACGGTTACTTATTCACACAAGTAAACAATTATTATGTTTACTACAATATTTATATTATTAAGGTACTAACAGGGGCGGAATGACTTGCGTTCTACAGAAAGAATGCCTCAGATGAGAACGAAATTTTGTCTCATCAATTGGTAGAAGAGAAACCAAGTTAATTAATAGTGCTTTGAAACTAAGAAAATCAAGTGAAGAACTTGCTTAAAATCACACTAGGCCTTATGAAGATGAAAAACCTCATTTGCTCAACAATTATATGCAGGAGGCAAGGGCTTATAAATTTTTTCTTCCAACTCACTGTTCAGGAACGTGTTTTCACAACCATCTAAAGACCCATTTCTGAATAATGGCAAAGATAAGTAGAGTGTGCACAAAGGTGATGGAAACAACAGGGTCAAAGGTCTGCTCATAATCAATCTTATATTCTTGAATATAGCCTTTGGCAAGGAAACTTTACATATGTCTTGTAAAAAAAGGGTCAAGAGGGTCTTAATTATTAGTTTGTCAAAACCATATAATTCTTCAAGCATAACTTTTGGTCAATGGGGATTTATAGAGGTTTCTTCATAGGATTGGAGTTAATGGGAATGAAGCATTAGAGAAAAGTAATGATAATCAAGGAAGTATGAAGGTATAGTTCTTACACATTGTGGCCGTGCAAGAGGTGGGGATGAAGGAAGCTCAAGGGTTGGACTAGTAGTTATGACTTCTTCAGTAAGAATGATTAGATTGTTATAGATGTTTGGTAACTCACAAAAGGTACTTGGATTGAGTCACTAGAAAAAGATCATCAAAGAGATAATTGAAGAAAATAGCCAGAGTAAAGGGAATAGATTTAAACTAAGAGAAGGTGAAAACATAGTAGTATCTTCCCGAAAGAAAACATGGCCAGAGATACAAATATGTTAAAAGTAGGGTGTTCATCAACCGATCCAAACCAATTCAAACCGCGGTGACCGTCGAAAAATTGATAACCGAATAAACCGAAAATCGAAAAATCAAAAACCAAAAGAAAACCGCAAATTTTAATTGGATTTGATTGGTTTTCGGATTGGTAGATGAAAATCGATCCAATCCAAACCGATCCAATATATTAATCTCTCTCTCTACCTATTTAGGTCTTTCCTACTGTTGTTAAAATCGAGATCTTAAGTAAAATTGGATGGGGAAAATCGTAAAACGTAAAATCGTAATGTAAAAAAATCGTAAAAAATCATAAAAATGTAAAAGCGTTTGAAATATTAGTAAAATCGTTTTGATGAAAAAAATCGTAAAAACGCAAAATCGTAGTGATAAATCGAGATTTTAACCCATCAACTAAACCCAAGAAAAAACCTAGTCACATCTCATCAACAAAATTTCATCTATGTATAGCTCATATCACATTGTCCAAGAGAAAAAACTATATTATGATGCTTTTGTATTTAAAATAAAATAAAATTACAAAGCCAATATATACAAAAGATGTTATTTGCACAATAATCATGAAACAAATTTTAGAATTTTCAAAAAACCGAAAACCGATCCAATCCGAACCGAAAAAAATTGGATTGGATTGCATCGAATTTGAAAAAAATTCAAACCGAATGGATGATTACATGATCAAACCGAAGGGATTGGATTAGATGATTTTTGCTTCCAAAACCGATCCAATCCAGACCGCGAACACCCCTAGTTAAAAGACAGGATCTTGACATAAAAAATCCTTGTGGTCAGAACCATAACCAAGAAAGCTCCATAGGTGAGCACAAGGCTCAAGTTAGGTGTAATCATGTGGTTAAAGAAGAATAAAGCATGCACAACCAAAGACTTTAAGAGTATTGCTATTGGGTGAGGTGAGGTGGAGACATTCAAAGGGATAGACATTATCTAGAACAAAGGAAGAAAGACAATTAATGACATAAACAACAGTAAGAATGGCCTTGCCTCAAGAACCACATAAGAGGAAGAGATAAGCATAGCTCAAATGAAATCAATTCAATCAACTCAGTCGTTCTCTTCATTGTTCCATTATTTTTAATGCAAAATCTATCATTGAGCTGGATTCGAGTCAGAAAGGTTGATTGGAGCTAGTAACGAGTGATGAGTCCTTTACCATCTTGCTAATATTGCCTTTTTAATTTAATATATAGTAGTCAACTCATTCGTTCTCTTCGTTTTTCCATTATCTTTAATACAAAATTTGTTCTTGTGTTGGATCCAAGTACAAGAAAGACGATTGGAGTTAGTAGCAAGTCACATAGGCTTTACCACTGTGTTCTCTCTAGTCTCTTAGTGACATGTACCATGACAGATTCTCTTGACCTCATTCATTGTAATCTGGGACATCCAAGTCAACCCAAACTTTAGAAGACGGTTTCTCATCTGTCTCATTTACAATCTTTGAACTGTGAGTCTTGTCAACAAGACACACATGTTCTTCCTTTGCTAGTCATGACAACAAAAGGGTAGAGGCTTTTTTCTCTCTTATTCACTTGGATATTTGGGGTCTAAGTCAAGTCAAGTCATGTTTGGGATTGATATATTTTGTACCTTTGTTGATGATTGCTCTCGATGCACCTCGGTCTTCTTGATGAAAAATTATTCTAAATTATTTTCCATTTATTAGAAATTTTATGCTAAAGTTTGTATCAATTTTGGAACCACTATTTGTTTTTGCGTAGGAATATACAGTCTTTAGCTTGCAAGAATTCTTGACTCAACATGGTACCTTACATCAGACTACTTGTCTTTATCCTCCACAACAGAATGGCGTAGTTGAATGCAAAAGTCGACAACTAGTTGCAATAGTTTAAACTCCATTTCTGCATGTGAATGTTCCTCTTCACTTTTGTGGCGGTATTGTGCTTACATCATGTTATCTTATAAATTGCATGTCTTGTTCTGTGTTAAATAATGAAGTTTCTCATCATATCTTGTTCACTTATGCTCCTGTGTATGCAAAGCCTCCTTATATTTTTGATTGTACGTGTTTTGTTCACAATCGTACTCAATGGAAAGATAGACATACAACTATAGCCTTTTATTGCCCCTTTCTTGTTCATGTCTGTCTTTAAAAGAGATAACATTGATAGGGGTGTAAGTAGGCTAGGTGGTTTATTAGGGGTCTACAACTTGGCCTACCTTAAGTCTGACCTGGCTTAGTCTATGTAGAAAACAGAGCAAGTTTAGATTTTTAGAAAAATCATTTAAAAATTAGGCCATAGATTCATTCTAAAAAATCTCTCCTAAAAGCCTGCAGGCTGGCATTTTAATTCTTTTCAATAAAATAATATATTTATAAATACTGCCAAGAAATTTAAGGATTACTTTATATGTTATTATAAACATTATTTAAGGATCTTTGTGATCTTTTTAAAAAAAATATTTGAAAATTTTTATAATTTGGACTCATGTTGGAAACATTGTTTAATAAATGAAAAGTTTTATTTTTTTATTTTGGTTTGGTTTGCAACTTTATAAATGTTTCAGGCCATGTTAGCCTTTTCATTTTTTTATAATAGGCTAGGTCGGGCCTATAAATCAAGCCTTTAATAGGTTAATAGGCCAATGTAGGCCCTAAATGTCTCATATAAGCTTAGGGGGGTGTATTGTATTGAGATTTTAAAGGATTTTAATGGATTATTTTTGGACAAAATGATTGAAAAAAAGTTACGTGGTATTCGATTAGGATTTTAAGAGATTATTTTGGAGTCTGTCCAAATCTGGTGGTATTCAATCAGGATTTTAAACAAAGGAAAAATTATCTTGTGGTATTCAAAAAAAATTAACGATTTTAGTGGATTTTCTATTGGTGTGGATTTGGTGAGACTTTTTAGTGAGAAATATAAATAGGATATCTCTCTCACAATCTCACCCTAACCCCTAAGATTTCTTGAGATTTCTCTATTACAATGCTTCTTTTTCCTTTAGCGAGTCGACTGGCTCAAAATCGGGTTCCTCCATGGGAGCTTCGTCAGAGCTCAAAAACAACAGATTTTTGAGTGATTTTAATCACAAAACAACAAAAAATAACAACCCAACAAGATTATAATCTAATCCAAATAAAAATAGCAGTTTTTTTAGAGCTTTTGGAAGTTTAAAAAATAATTTTTCAAGCTATTGGTCACAATTTTTTTACCACAAAAGGTGTGTTTTTTGTATTAAAAATAACATAAAACAGTGAAAAAATAATAGGGCAACAAAAACTCCCCAAACCAATTTTTGTTTTACATCAGTGAAACAATATCGATTTAAAGAAAGATTAAAACTTTCATAATATGATCCCTATGTTTCGTAACAATACATTCATGAACGAAATTCCTTCGCTATAGGAAACAATTTCCAACAATTTTTGTGTCAACAGATCACTAAAAACTTGTTTTTCAAATGCCTCAAAGAAATTTAAGGTTTCAATGTATCGATTGAAAATAATTTGAGAAATTTTCTAAACTTTCATGTAATAAAACCCAGAAATTCAGATTCGAAATTTTCTTATAATACTCAATGAAAACATGCATACAATATATGGTTAGAAAACTCTCATTACATAGAACAAAAATCTCAAGGTTTTTAAGATCAAAAGCAAAAAATTCCAAATGAAATTTTATCATGAACTTTAGGTTCTGTATACAAATTTTGAATTATTTTAATAAATAACAAAAATTGTGGGTCTTATAATCATATATGCATAGCTCTGATACGAAAATGAAGAAGATAATTTTCATTTGTTAATGTGTGGAAGGCTAGTATACATATGTGGAGAGCTACTGCTTAGTAGAACATCAAGTTACAACTACTGCTTAGTAGGACTTCAAGTTACATCAAATTATTGATTGAGAAAATTATATTAAATTTTATTTTTTTATTAATATCATTGTATTTCTTTGTTATTTTTTTTACTGACTCTTGTATTTTTGAATGTTTGTTAGAAATTTATATAATTTTTTAAAATCTTATAAATCCATATTGTCCTTTCGAATCTTATAAATTCTATTAAAATACTTTAAAATTCAATCTTATAAAATCTTGATTGTAGAAAAAGTCTTTTAAAAAAACCTTTAAAATCACTACAATTTTAGATAATCTTTTAAAATCTATAAAAAAATGTATCTAAAAAATAATTTTTTAAAATCCTAATCCAATACACTTCTTTAGGTTATTAAGGCCAATGTCTGAACTAGTCTAACCTCATCTATTTACGAATAAATTTTTGGTACTACTGATGTACCAAAGATTCAGTGCATCCTACCAATGAAAATATTACATGTTAGCTAAATTCTTATTTTCAGTTAAATTTTTTTTCTCTCCTCTGATGTGTAATGTTCTCATTGATAAGATGCACTGAATCTTAGTACAACTATCAAAGATTTATTCCCTATTTACACGGTTAATCATTATTGCTCTCTGGATCTTTGATGTTATATTGTAAATATTGGTGTCACCTTTTTTCATTATTAACCTTTCTCTGCTTCGTTACACAGATATTTGAGGTGAATACTATTCTCCTTATTCCTTTGTATTCATTCTTAAACCACAAGTTAAGCACTATCACATCTAAAATGGCGCCAAGCAATGGTTGACGAAATGTCTACCTTACACTCTAATGGCATGTGGGTCCTTAGCCTAATATGAATCGTACGCTGGAGTATAAACATTAAGGGATATATTTTTCTTATGTTGTAGGAAAAGAATTACCTCATGTTGTAGAAATAAAAGTATAAGTGGGACCCACATGTAAGAAGAGAGAGAAAAAAAAAAGTGGTGGGACCCAACCCTTTTTGTGTGTGTAGGAGAGATGTTTATCTCATGTAAAATGAGATAAACATAACCCAAACATTAATTATAATAGACACATTAGGTTAGATACGAAAACAGTGGAGGCGACTAGAGCTTGATCAATGGGGATGGATAGAGACGAAAAGCATACAATAGAGATAGCTCAAAGATGGAACCTAATATCTTGATACGTTGAGAAAATACATAAGAAACAGAGGCTAAGCGAAACTAGAAATTGTATATTGTTTCGAGCAAAGTATTTTTTCGTTACTTAAACAAAAATTATAGGATCCATTTTAATCTCTTAGAGAAATAAATTTGACTTATGATTCCTCTAAAATTCAAAATAGACCTTATTAGTTGAAATTATGATTTCTCTAAAATTCAAAGAATATCCACATTAGTCCGGGTCTTTTTAAATTTCAGAAGGACCATGAGTTGATTTTTAAAAAAAGAAATTAAATTAAGTCCCGTAATATTTATTGATAACCAAAAGATATTTTACTATATTGTTTACAAAGAGAACGCTATACATATTTATAGTCCTAAGACTGTACAATGTTAATTATAAAAAATAGGAAAAAAAAGTAAACAATAATCAATTACAATCTATGATGCAGGATGGTGGTAGACCCAAAAAATTTCATTTATGTCTGCACATATAAGGGGATTCGGAGTAGCGTTCAGAATTTTTTTTTATATAAAAAATTTAGATACATTAAAAAATAAAAAAGAGCATGTTCTTGTAAAAAGGGAGTTCGATTATAAATGTAAACAATTTTGTCATCCACATATATGGATAAAGCTTAAAGAATAATAAAAATTCAAGAACACGTGTTGGCACTTGGCACTCATTCATAGGAGCGATTATTTCACGGTCTGGGAGCAAGGTGATCCCGGCCAAAAATGAAAAAAAAACGATAGAGAGGAAAATATAAGAAAAGAGAGAGATCTAAGAGTATTTTTTTTTATCAAAAAAGAAAAAGGAGTATGAAAATTTTGATGGGCCCCGTGTATAATAAAAATTTGGGAAATCATTATCTCCATCTACATGAGATAAGAACTTTTTCCTACACAAATTCGTTTTCCGTGCCAATTAATTTTTCTTTTCTTTTTTAATTTAAAATGTAGGACCCACATTTAACTTATCTCTACTTTTTTTCTCTCCTACTATCTTACAACATAAGAAAATATGCACCCTAAAAATTTCCCATTCATAGAAAGGATAGCACTTGGCACAGGCACTCACTCATATTATTTCTCTCTCCATTGTCTCATTTCTTCTCTATATATTCATTCACCTTCTAACCATCTCTTACGTGTTTTATGTCTGCATTTGCAGTCACCTGTACATGAGCAGGTCCGCCGTTGAAGCATAGACACGAGACACGACACAACACGTTAATTCTAAAAAATGGCATATTTTGACACGTTGTGACACGTTTTGATATTAAATAATATTTTTAATATATATAATATAATTTATATTTAATAGATATATCAGTCCACAATAAGTTATATAACCAATCAAATATTCAAATTTCATAACATAAATATAAACAAAAATAATTTTTCATACCTTGTTAATTTTTCATGTCAAATTTCATAACAAAAAAAATTGATTTATAAATAACTTTTTTTATTTTTGGTTAATAAAATAAAATTAAGATTAAAAAAAACGTGTCCGAGCGTTGACCACGTGTCCAAAAAAATTGATTGCGTGTCAAAAAATGTGTCGGACCGTGTCAGAGAATTGACCACGTGTCAGACACGTGTCCGAACATGTCAGAGCGTGTCCGTGTTGGAAGCGTGTCCGAGATACAATAATACTAGTTAAAATAACTACACTAACGGCATATTAATTTCAGTGAATATAATAATTATGCTAACAAAGCTAAAAATACTTGTTCCTAATTCTTATTAGCTTTCATGTGTTGTCTTCGTCTACTTTAATCAATCACAAAAACTGAATAGTCCAAAAATGAATTTTCCTTAGGGGGTCCAATCAGAGTTTACGCACAAAGCTATCATGTTAATATTATATCTTGCGACTATTAGCTGCGACGTTGACTCTTTGCCTTAAGTTTTTATAAGGATGGGGTTATCTCGTTTTCCCCTTTTATAAAACCAAAGGTTTTTGTTTCTGTTACATTAAAAAACAAAGCAAAAGAGAAGGAGGATTTCCCATAGAAGCAACAAATCAATGAAGTTACCAAGTCCTGCCCTTTTCTTTCTCCTCCAAATTCTTCTTCTCTCTCTACTCCACAGACCTAGCTTTGCAGTGAAAAAGGTGAGGCATTGGAAAAAGCTAAAACAAACCACTATTCCTTCTGGTGCTGGAAAACACATCTAATCTATGCACTTTTTTTCTGTTGTGCTTGTAGTCATATGTTGTGTACTTAGGAGCACATTCACATGACCCAGAATTGTCTTCAATTGATTTCAATCTCGTGACACAGTCACATTATGAGTTTCTAGGATCTTTCTTGGGAAGGTATGAGGAAAAGTACAAAAATCTTGTTTCTGATATAATCCCAAAAGTCACATATTATCAAACTATAACATTTTTTTACTAATTGAAATGCTTGAGTTTCCTTCCATGTGTAGTTCTAATACAGCCAAAGATTCCATCTTTTACTCCTACACAAGGCATATCAATGGTTTTGCTGCAACTTTAGAGGAAGAAGTTGCAGCTGAGATAGCAAGTTAGAACTCAGAACCTTCTCCTCTGCTAGTTTAGTCCCTCTGTTTTCTCTGCTCCTTCCTTTTTCTTTTTCTCATAGGTACCTACCCTTTTGTCAAAACTGCTTGTAGAGCATCCCAAAGTGTTGTCAGTGTTCGTGAACAGTGGGAGAAAACTACACACAACTCGGTCATGGGAATTCATGGGGCTAGACAATAATGGGGTGATCCCATCTAGCTCAATCTGGAGAAAAGCTAGATTTGGTGAAGGTGTGATTATAGGAAACCTCGATACAGGTGAGTTTCCTTTTTTTGTCTGTTTCAAACTTTGATCATTTTTATTTCAAAGATGTCAGCAAACGCCTTCTAATAATGGTTTGATTATTATTATTATCGTTGACTGAGATACACATGCAGAAGTTGAACGAAGTTATCTTATTATCTATATTCTCCATCAAATAACGAGTTTCTAGAGCTTCATCTTTTCAAAAAGGTTGATCCCATAAAATTAGTGTATTACTTATTTGAATCTGGCCGTCATTGGGTTATAATGACCAATTCTTTTCCACACCCAACGTGCGAATTGTTCATGTATGATCTTAAACAAATTGCAAAACCTTTTTGTGGTTCCAATAAAGTGAATAGAATAAGGTTTGTTGATACATAATGGGGTAGCCCGCTTTCAAGTTTTTTACAACAACAGTCCACCATTGAAAAAGGTAATATAAACAATCAATTAGCATCTTATAAATAATTCAAAAAAACTTAAAATTATAAATATGTATAACATTATAAAATTTAGTTTATGAATATGTTGTCACAACTCACATGTAAGATTTTCATAAATCCTACTTGTAACAAAACTCTATATGTTATGACAACCTTAACAATTTTCATTATGATGCGAATAAAACAACAAAGGGTTAGCTTATTCTATGTTAGGTGGGGCTGTGAGGGTGCCAAAGTGGGGTTAGCCATGGAAGACATAATAAGGTCACCGATTAATAAGAAAATTGTTATGTGCATACATCAGCATATATTCAAAATGCTCCCTAGTTGTAGCCGTGAAAAGTGGGTGGGCAATGGGAACTAAAACAGGACCATCTAGGTCTCTTTTAAGCCGAAATTGGATGAGATTGAAATACGTAGAATCTCCGTTTACAATGTGCTTCTTAGTGGTCATCTTACTTTGTCCACACTACTCACTTTTTTTCTCACACCCCATTACTGTAGGAGTTTGGCCTGAATCCAAGAGCTTTAGTGATGAAGGGTTGGGACCAATTCCATCAAAGTGGAGAGGAATCTGTGATAACGGAACTGATCCTGGTTTTCACTGCAACAGGTACCATCTTTTTCCATGTATTACTGTAATCACTCTTCTTTTTTTTGGCAAGTGTTGTTTTCTCTTAGTTTTTCAAACAAATTTGTCAAAGGGTAACACAGGAATATACTGATTAAAGAATAAAATAAAAAATAATTTTTTAATATTCTTTAAGCAAATAAATCATTTAGTTAAGGTTAATAAAATTTTCTTAACCAATTATTTAATTCTTGCCAAAGCTGAGCTTGATGGCACGGACCCTTCTTTAAATTAAAATATGGTACTTGGTCCCATATTTATAATATGGAAAAAATGTGTGTCATTTTAAAGGATGTAAAATTATGTCATTTTAAGAGAGAGAAAGAAAAAGATACACGAGAAAAGAGCGTTGACAAAAAAAAAAGGTGTGGGTCTCACCTCTTTGTGAGAGTGAAATGATATAAGTTGTGTCATTTTAAAGGATAAACACTTTTCTCATATAATATTCATCATTATCCTATTAGTTTCCGAGATAGATTATTCTACCAACTTTTATTTTATCTACCTTTGCCTACCTTTTTAATATCGTTAGAATATAATCTCAACCAAGGTAGAGATTTGCGGAATAAAATAAATTATTTTTCCTCTTTCTTTATCTTCGGTGTCTCTCACACCCTTTCTCTCTCCTCTTATTTCTCCATAATTCATTTTATTGTAAAACCAGTAATTCTAAACACCTAAACTAGGTTTAAGGCAAAGATAGCAAAAAGGTGCAGTCTTATCCCCATAATTCCAATTATCGATAAAATGAAGAAAATTCAATAAATAAAAAGGAAAAATTTTGAATAAGGGACTTCTTAATTGTTAAATGATGCGAATGAGAGTGGAGACCTCCATGGTTGAGAAAGAGAATAAAAATGTTGATTGATTTCTGTACAATACAATAAGTTGCGGGCACAAATTCATTAATCATTTTTTTTGTTTTGCTGATTCAATTGCTACAATTCTACAGTACAATGAGTTGTGGTTTCCCAATAGTTATTATATTAACTTCATTCCTTTGAAAACAACATTGTTACCTCTATCTTTCTTTTTCATATTATTTTTTGTGGTTTCCACACTAATAATGATATAAATGAAAGAAAAAGAGTAAAACACTTTTTGGGTCCCAAACAAAAAAATATGATCTTTACTTTCATCCCTTACAAAAAAAATATCATATTAGTTCTTTTTTAGGGACTAAATTAAACTTTCATTAAATTTCTGAGAGATCATATTTTTTAATAATTAAAATTTTAAAGGAACCAAAAATTAACTTTTTTATATAAGGGGAGGAGCATGTTTTTTTATTAGAGATTCATAGAGGACTTTATTCAAAGAAAAATGCCACGTATTCTTACTGCGAAACAAGGGGACGCTTTTATCCTCGTTAACTATGAGGTAGAATCTAAGATTTGGGAGGTATGGGTAGAATCTTATCCATCTTATCCAAAACTCCAGAATTTTCCAAAAGCCTGTGCAAGTAGCTGTCGACTTTATGCTGAGTGAATCTTGTATATCAGAAATTGTGGGATGGGATGGCTAATTCGGGAAAAAAAAAAATTAAAGAAAACGAAAACGGTAGCTGTTTTTATTATGAATACTTTGAACATAATATTTTTTAGGAAGAGATTATATTTATAACCCTTTTTCCATTTCAACCTCTTACGACAAGAGATCATAAATATATATTTTTTTAAATAATGAAAATTATAAGTTTTGTAGCATATATAAACAATTTTTAATTCAGACTTTTCTCCAAGACAGAGCTTCAAAGCGGATGATATTAGTTTATCACATTTCTCCAAGGAAACAGTCAGATTGAGGTTCAATTTGTTTGAATAAAAGCAACAATAGCTAAAAATACTTAAAATTAAAATGGTTTCAGAAATTTAAACTAGTTATTATCTAATACATTACATGAGTCATTTTTTTTAAATTCGGTTAATTTTTTTAAATTATAAACTATAAAGTATAATTAGTTAAAATAGATTTAAAAATTAATATTAAAAAAATAAAAAATAAAAATCATTTTTTAAATAATAAATTAAAATTTATATGTTATTTTTAATAAATAACATAATTAAAAATTAACACACTACTTTTATGTAACGATGTACTTTTTTATCCGACATTTACTTATATAAGTAGTAAAAATATTTTGAAAAGTTGATAAAGGTGAGGGTCAAAGTGGTTATGCATTTAGTCTTGAAAAGCATATCTTTGATTGTGTTTTATGTTCTTTTGCAAAATTAATGTTAGTGAAACATATGTTTTTGTGATTTTTTTTTTGTTTTGAAAGTTAAAAGTCAAAATACATAATAAAGACAACTTAGATATGTTCTTTAAATTTTATTCTAAAAACTAAAAAATAGTTATAATTTTTAAACTATTTTTATTAAAGAGACCTTATCAAACATATCTTTTTTGTTTTGAAAATTAAAAAATTATTTTTAAAAACAGAATTCAAACACACCCTTATTTTCCTTAACTTGAAGGCATTTGATATTGACTACCACCATAAATATTGGAAAAGGTCATCTTCAAGAGAGAGGGTCATACATAATAGGATTACTAAATATTGTAATTTTTGTCAAAAAATATATATAATAGTTATAAGGTCAAGGCTAATCTTTAAGTGCATCCTTATTAACGGTATTGGCAGCATGTGGTCAAGAATGATTATAACTAATATTACAGTTTTTGTTATCAAAAAAAAAATAAAAATAAAATTACAGTTTTACTAAATGAATATTAGTAGAGACAGGTTTTCCCTGTTGTTGTTTCAATAAATAAAAAATAGAAAAATAAGCATGGTTAATTTTAATGTATTAATTACTAATTAACGTACACATGAATTCCATGAGTTGCTTTGAATTTAAGATCTATAACCATTACTTTTTGATGTAATAGTCAAATTTTGATGTTTCAAATTATAATCTGTTGCACCCAACAGGCGATGATGATAGTTGAAGTGTAAAAAGAATTATAGTATCTTGCTTTTCTTAAGGTCAACTTTTGTAGATTACCTTTTGACTTAATATATAGATTAAGTAGTTAGTTTAGCTTATACAATCTTAAAGATGCACCCTATAATTAATTAATTTTCCAATTTGTGGGTTAGCTTATTTTACTTTAACATTATAATCAAAATATCTCAAATAGAACTTTTGATAGAAAGATATTCAATTATAAAATAAATAGTATCAAATATATTTTTATTTTTATAAAGTATGATAGAAGGACTAATTTCTAAAATTTTAAAATTATATCACTTGATTTTATTTTATTTATTTGTAGAAATATTCAATTGTCTGATACAGTTCAAAAAAATAGAAATAATACGTATTTTTAATATATTTTAATATATTAAGTGACTTTTTTTTTTATAATATGAAGAAAAATGCACTCTTTCTTTTTTGTTACAATTTTATTAATGGTAAATTCATATCATATTTAAAAGCAAAGAGATTAGTATTTTCTATGATATTAATAGTGTACTTAATTATTCTCTCAAAGTAATGTCACATTCTATATTTACCGGGAAAAAAATGTCACATTTTATAGTCAAGAGTAATTACTTCCAAGATAGTTTATATTAATAGTATTTTTCATCTTAATTTTATTAAGAGAATTATTAATTACACTTTGAGATAATTTTATTACGCATAATAAATTAAAATAGATTAGCCAAAAACTTTTAAAATTGTTATGTAATTACTTGTTATTATATTACAAGAGAATTTGATTTTGAAACTATCATAATAAAACTCATTTCGTAAAGTAATATATAATATATGAATTTGGTATTTCTCTTAGAGATAAAATTATTTTTTAAATTTAAATATATATCATTTTGAGATTTAAAAAAAATATAGGGAATTTAAAAAAAAAACAGATTACAAGAAAGAGGTAATTTTTTTAAAATATTCTGTATACTTTTCTTCAAATTCCAAAATAATATTATTTTAGAATTATACAAGATAACTTTATTTCTTTAAAAACATCAGGAATAATTTATCTTCTATACATAAATAAAAATTTGTGGGGTTCATGTAGGGCAATGTGAAAAAACGAGAGAGAAATAATACGAGCCCTACACACATAATATATAATGCTCAGAGAAAATGATCTCTCTCCATATATATATATATATATATATATATATATATATATATATATATATATATATATATATATATATATATGGGTCAGGATCCTTTTACACCGGTTTCAAACTTTGAAATTTGACACTAAATCCTAACAGTTGATTGACAGAAATCATTGGTTAGGATTTGATGTCAAATTTTAAAGTTTGATACCGTTTTCAAAGAATCCTATATATATATAGATGGTAAAATCATTTCTACAGTCGCTTTACATACAGCAACGACAGGTGTATGGTTATGATTCCCCACGTTTGATGCTTTCATCCTTTGTATGATTATGATTCTCCGTATTTAATGCTTTCAAATATATATATATGGCAAGTATTTGATTGCTGCATGTACAGCTGTAAACTCCTATATATATATATATTTATTTATTTGAGGAAGCGGTTCATTTTCCCCATTTCTGATTCCTTGAGATAACAACATTTACTTGTCATATATATATTTGAAAGCATTAAATGCGGGGAATCATAACTATACAAAGGATGAAAGCATTAAACGTGGGGAATCATAATCATACACCTGTCGTTGTTGTAGGTAAAGAGGCTGTAGAAATGATTTTACCATATATATATAGGGCTTATCATTTCTCAAGCTGCTTGAGATAACTTTATCTCCGACTATAAAATCATAACCATACAAATATGAATCAACGAAATAAATAAACAAAACGACGTAATTTTGGGGTAAGCAGAGATAAATATATCTCAGGCAGCTTGAGAAATATTTTTTTCTTATATGGGCTTATCATTTCTCAACTTGCTTGAGATAACTTTATCTCCGGCTACTAAATCATAAACATATAAAGATAAATCAATAGCGATAAAGGAAGAGAGAGAAAAAAGAAATCATAACCATTCAAAAATAAATTAATTACTATAAAAAATAAATAAACAAAATGACATAATTCCGGTCCCATAATACTAATTTGTATGGCGAATGCAGGAAGCTAATTGGGGCAAGGTATTTCAACAAGGGCTATGCTTCTATTGCTGGCCCACTCAACTCTTCATTTGACTCACCGCGTGACAACGATGGGCATGGATCCCACACTCTATCAACTGCTGGTGGTAACATGGTAAGTGGGGTCAGTGTCTTTGGTCAAGGAAATGGAACAGCAAAGGGTGGGTCCCCTAAAGCCAGGGTGGCATCTTATAAGGTTTGCTGGCCCCCTATTGGTGTTGATGAATGCTTTGAAGCTGATATACTAGCAGGTTTTGATATGGCCATCCATGATGGTGTTGATGTTTTGTCTGTGTCATTGGGTGGCTCTTCCTCTACCCTTTTTAAAGATAGTATTGCCATTGGATCCTTCCATGCTGCTAAGCATGGCATTGTTGTGGTTTGTTCTGTTGGCAATAGTGGACCTGCTGATGCTTCTGCAGCGAATCTTGCTCCATGGTATATCACAGTTGGTGCCAGCACAATGGATAGAGAGTTCCCTAGTTATGTTGTCCTTGGTAACAAGATAAGCTTGAAGGTTTGTCTCTTTCTCAGACATAATTAACGCAAACAAGTTACGTGGGAATGAATATCTCATGTTATGTGACCTTATATAAATAATCTGTGTTGTTCATAGACAAATTAACTATAACAAAAGACATTCAGCAATGGTAGCTCAGTTGGTGCAATGAAGTTGAATGGATGAGAAAGAACCTCGGTTCGATCTCCACCAATGCCATTTTGGAGAGAGACATAAAATCTTAATTCCTAACTTTCCCTAAACTCCGGATTAATTCATAGACGGGTCAAATGGAGGGTGAAAGCCAAAAAAAAAAAAAGAATACTAGGATAAGATGTCACCATTGATTTGTCTAAGAATAATTGAAATCATATCATATAGGGTTGTGCTGAGATGAGAGTATCCATTCCCACACCTCATATAACAACATTTTCTTTTTCACTGTCTACACATTTAAAAAGATTAGCATTAAAAAAAATTAGATTTTATAGTTTAAGTAAAATCAGTGTCATACCCCGTTTACCTAAGAATTTCTACAAGAATATAGGCTGACTCAAAATAATCTTGTTTGCTTCATTTGAAGGGAGAAAGCTTGTCAGCTGCAAGATTGGCACACAAGTCCTACCCAATTATTAAAGCTACAGATGCTAAATTGGCCAGTGCAACAGCTCAAGATGCGTGAGTATCAAACAATTGAATCTCATTATAGTCACTTTTGTTGAATCAGCACTTACATTTAAAATAAACATAGTACTATATATGGTAAATGAAAATTCATGTGAAGCCATTGTAATCTAATGCAATAAGCAGTGTGCTGTGCCAGAATGGAACTCTGGATCCCAAAAAGGTGAAGGGAAAGATTGTAGTATGCCTCAGAGGGATAAATGCAAGAGTGGACAAAGGAGAGCAAGCTTTGCTAGCTGGTGCTGCAGGAATGGTTCTTGCCAATGATGTGACCAATGGGAATGAAATTTTAGCTGATCCTCATGTCCTTCCAGCTTCTCAGATCAATTTCACTGATGGTGTTGCTCTCTATAAGTACATCAACTCAACTAAGTAAGATATCTAGCATTGTAGTCTTGTAACTATTAGTAGTATCATGCTTCTTTGCTATAGCTACTTTGGGATTTTGCACTATACTATATATTCAATCACAATATATGGAGGATTACTATTAAACTCACAATTTCAGGTCAAGTAAGTAGGGAAACAACTCTAGTTTCTGTTTCTGATCATTGCCACATATTTTTCTGTAATATGTAGATCCCAAAAGGATATTCATTTGTCTTTCAACTTGACTGCTTGGAGTTCATTGCTAGGTACCCTATGGCTTATATTACACATCCAAAGACACTATTGCATACTAAGCCAGCCCCCTTCATGGCAGCGTTTTCATCAAAAGGACCAAATACTATTGTACCAGAGATCCTAAAGGTATCATTACTCGGAAATAGATCCTCTGTTGTTAAAATTTTAAGTGATTTTGACGTGTACAAGTTTTGTACCTATCTTTCTCTTCGTAAATTTTAATTGAATCCCAATTATTTAATGTCTACAAAGAGAGATCATACAAAAATTTTACATGACAAAGTCATGTAAATTATAATATGAAATGATCCATTCCTCTCATTACTATACTTTGCCTTGTAATTTGTTGTCATGTGTTGGTGATGTAACAACTCTTGTTTCATTTTTTAGCCTGATATCACTGCCCCAGGAGTGTCAGTTATAGCGGCCTACACAGAAGCTGAAGGGCCAACTAATCAATATTTCGACAAGCGTAGGATTCCATTTAACTCAATCTCAGGCACATCAATGTCATGCCCTCATATTTCAGGAATTGTGGGCCTTTTGAAAACTCTATATCCTTCGTGGAGTCCTGCTGCTATTAAATCAGCAATCATGACCACAGGTTAGAATTTCTTCCACTTTCCGTTAGAAATTCAAGTAGGAGTGATGAGTAATTAAGTGTCACATAGGTTAGAAATGCCTTAAGGCGTTAGGTTAAGATGTGGTGTCTAACTCATTTATTGTGATGGACTGTTGCTTAATCTATTCACTGTGCCTTAATCCGGTTCGAGCACCATCCGACTCATATTAGGGACAATTCTCCCAATATCATTTTCTCCATTCATATGACTTGAATTCAAGATTTCTAGTAGTTAGTAAGTTTTGCAACTTTAATCACACACACATACCTTTGTTTATGTTCTTCTATATTTATGCACATGGAAAGTTGGTAATTGTCCTCTTTTACTTTCAGCTACAACACTAGATAATGAGTCAGAGACCCTGCTGAATGCTACTAATGGCCAAGCAACACCATTTAGTTATGGGGCAGGACATGTTCAACCAAATAGAGCAATGGATCCTGGCCTAGTTTATGACACAACAATTGATGATTACCTAAACTTCTTATGTGCTTTAGGTTACAATGCAACACTAATATCAGTGTTTTCAGATAGTCCTTATCCATGCCACAAGAACTTTAGTCTCCTCAACCTAAACTATCCTTCAATCACAGTCCCAAATCTATCTGGGTCAGTCAAAGTAAAAAGGACATTAAAAAATGTTGGTTCTCCTGCAACATACATTGCTCATGTTCAAAACCCAAGTGGAATCACCATTTCTGTGGAGCCAAACATCTTGAAGTTCAAAAAAGTTGGTGAAGAAAAGAGATTTGAAGTAACCTTGAAGGTTAATAAAGGAAAAGCATCAAATAACTATGTGTTTGGAAAGCTGATATGGTCAGATGGCAAGCATTATGTTAGGAGTCCAATTGTGGTGAAGACCCTCTAGCTAGAAATTGAACATGATTCAGCTAATTTACTTTTCTAATCATTAGAAGCTGATTCAAAATAGTATCGGATAGCTTCTTGGAGTTTTATGTTACACCGATTGATAATAATGATTGCATGAGATAAAAAGAATACCAAAAAAAACTTAGATGCCTTTCTTTCGGCATATATTTTACTCAGTATACTTCTAATTTGATTCCAAGGAGAAATAAAACCTAACATGTTCTTCCTCTTAGTGACAAAATGTCACAAGTTTCTTTATTTGTAATTTTGTCTCTGTGAATCTTGAATTGGGTACATGTTCCAGGGTCTTGCACTTGAACTTGTGCAACCCCACGCTTGGAAGCGTGTTAAATGATCAATGCTATATTTTGTCCCATCCTGTAACCATCTTGTAACGTTTTCAATATATAGAGGAATATTATACATACCACCAATTAAGTTTATCATTTTTTATCATCAAATATTAATTGTTTATTTTCACCAATCTGATAGTTATAATTTATTGGATGATATTTATTAATTAATTATTAATTTCCAATAAATTATAATCATCAAATTGACGGAAATCAACGGTTAAGATTTAGTAGTAAAAAATAGTAAACGTAATTGATGATAAGTGTAACCTTCCTCATGTATATATATATATGTGTGTGTGTGTGTGAGAAAAATATTTCTCAAGTTGGTTGAGATATATTTATCTTCGGCCAAAGTACGTCGTTTTGTTTATTTATTTTCTTATATTTATTGAATCACCTTTGAATAGTTATGATTTCCTTTCTCTCTTTTCCTTTATCACCATTAATCCATCTTTGTACGGTTATGATTTAGTGGCCGAAGATAAAATTATCTCAATCAAATTGAGAAATGATAAGCCCTATATATTATATATATATATATATATATATATATATATATATATATATATATATATATATATGAGGTAGGATCATTTGACACCGGTGTCAAATTTGAAATTTGACACCGGTTCTGAGAGCCCTTAGATCAAAAAAGATCAATGGTGTCACATGCTTACAAATCAGAGCCGTTGATCTTTTTTGATCTAATGACTCATTTGAGAGCCATTAGATCAAAAAAGATCAATGGTGCCACATGTTTACAAATCAGAGTCGTTGATTTTTTTTATCTAATGGCTCTCAGATAAGGTGTCAAATTTCAAATTTGACACTGGAGTCAAAGGATCCTACCTATATATATATATATATATATATATATATATATATATATATATATATCCACACACACACAAATATACGATTTAATGAATATTTAGTGACTGAATATTCTGTGAGTCCTATTATAATTATGTACCTCCGGCGTACATAGTGGATTGCACCAAACGTTAGGTATAGTCACTGTTCATCCGACAAACCCATATATATACATATATATGTATATAGGGAAAAACTACTCTTATCTTGCATAAGAGTAGTTTATCTCCTATAGACCCATCGAAAATCGTAACACTCTTTTTTCTTTTTTTGTAAATGGTGGGCCCCACCACATGTGTATCTACAATATGAGAGATCTTTTCTCATGCGACATGAGATTAAATGAATCCATATATATATATATATATATAGGGAAAAATATTTCTCAAGCAGCTTGAGATAAGTTTATCTCCGGCCACCCCAAAACTACGTCATTTTATTTATTTATTTTCTTATATTAATTGATTCACCTTTGAATGGTTATGATTCTTTTTTTCTCTCTCTTCCTTTATCACCATTGATTCATTTTTATACGGTTATGATTTAGTAGCCGGAGATAAAATTATCTCAAGTAGCTTGAAAACGATAAGCTCATATGTATATATGCTTTAATGTTCCTACAGTGAACGTAGATAAATTATCTACATTCGCTCCCAAAACGACATCGTTTTGGGTCGAAAAATTAAAAAAATACGATGAAAATGACTATTATAACCCTGAAATAAATTATAATTACAAAAATAACGTGATTTCTGTCTCAAAACGACGTCGTTTTGGGTTCAATGTAGATAAGTTATCTACATTGACTATAGAAAAAGCGAACATACATATATATATATATATATATATATATATATATATATACATATGAGAAATGTGTTTCTCATGTTGTATTAGACAAATTGTCTCATGCCACACACAAAAAATTGGCGGGACTCATTTTTTTCATTTCTCTTTCTTCTTCTTAGTGGGTCCCACCCATTTTTTTATGAGTTGTATGAGATAATTTGTCTCATGCAACATGAGAAAAATTAAGCGTTATACATATGGGAATTATTTATCTATAATTATCTCATGCAACAGAGACAAGATAGTGGGGTCCACTATTTAAAAAAAAATAGTGAACCCCACTACTTTGTCTCTGTTGCATGCAACATGAGATAATTATTTCCCTACACACACATGTATATATATATAAGATAATTTTTTCTTCGTGTATAATCCTGCATAATCTCGAATGTTATCCGTTCCGTTACGTAGACTAAATGATACAATGCAAGCAAAAGTTCCTAGATTCATGGAGATATAAAACAACATATAAGTTATCATGTTTGCATAACCACCATTTGAGTCTCCGACAATTATTTCAATAATGACATATCCAAAGGACGGATATGCAAGCATACGTTTCATGCTTGTTTGGGTAATATCAATGAGATTCCCTAATATCATGCTAAGAATAGCTAGGATTTCCAGAAGAAGATGCCATTTGTTTGGCGAGAAATAAAAAGGAATATCAAAAGTTCGATATAGTTAAAACACCTTGCTTTTTAGATGATCCCTATAGAAAAAGATGACTGTTCTAACAATCCTTTTTTCTAGTTACTTTGTTCTCTATTTCTATTTGAGAGAATGGGTTTCTTATCTAAATTCAAAATTGCAAATCGGACTTTTCATGTTGGGTATGAGGGTCGTCATCTCATTTTCTTTAAATGTGGAAAGTACGGGCATAGAAAAGATAGTTGTCCTCTGAACTCTCCTTGTGAAGAGATTGTTGAGAAAGCAGTACAACCAGAGGAAAGGAAATCCATTCTGAAGAAAGTTTTACCGGAAGATGGAAAAACAACAGCTATAGAGGAACCCTTCGGAGGGTGGGTGCTGGTGCAACGGCCATCTCGTGGAAGACGACCAAAAGCAGTTACAGGGAATTCAAATGGAATTAATGCGGGAAGCAAACCAGTTAATGAAACAATTAGAAAGGTAATGAGCAAAAATGTAATGCGCTCAAGATTTGCGGTGATTGCGCAGGATTTTAAAGATGGTAGTAACGACAAGGAGCGTGTAGTGATGCACATTGACAATTCACAAAAAGAACCTGATGTAACGGTCAGATTAGATGAGGACTAAACCAGGGGCAGACGACCAAAGATGGGTCCAAGAATTTCAAAGATATTGAATGCAGGAAATGAAACCAACAAATTAACGATTGGGCATGTCATAAGCGTTAATGTTGATGGTGCCAATTCTGCACCAAATATGCAAAATATACAAGGAGAGAATAATGTTAAGGATGGTCCAATTATGGATGGAGATGGACAAAAGGGATTCCACGAGGATAGGTAGCATCATAGTTGAAGAAACACCAAATGAGGGGTTTACTGAAATTGACAAAGACATCTCCCTATTAAAGGATGGGTCCCAGGAGGAGGGAGTTAATGGGTCATATCAGGAGTTAGAAAATAGATTTGGGCCTAGAAATAAGGCCTCACCCAATGAAAAGAAGTCTTTTGGCGGAGATAAGCTTTCATCTAAAGCCTTGCGGTTAAAAGAAATAGCACCTAAGAAGAATGTTGGTGGATCTATATTGCAAAAATCACACAAAGCAGTTTAGAAAAAAATTAAAAACCTAATGAGCAGAATAAACAAAGCAAAGGGAAACCACCGAACCCACATCCAAAAGAAAAAGAAGGATATGATGATGGAAACAGGGAGAAACCTGTAGATGCTTTACAACTTATGAAATGGTATGATCAAGTTCATAAAGGAGAAGGAGAATATGAGAGCTTAGAAGCTCTAGGAGCTACTCGTGTTTATACGAGTTTGAATTGAGTGGAACGTGTGTTCCCTTCTTTTGTATGAAGATGATTTATTTATGTTTATTTGCTACTAGAACTGCAGTGGAGTGGGCAAGAAAGGCTTCATCCCCTTAATAAAAGATATTGTTCAAAGACATAGAGTTGATATTATTGTTCTTCTTGAACCCATTCTAGTGGGTTGAAAGCTTATCGTAATATAAGAAATCTTGGTTTCAATAATTATTTCTATACAGATTTTGTTGGTTATTCAGGTGGTATTTGGTTGCTTTGGAATGATGATACTATCCAAATCAACATTCTAAAGAATCACCATCAGTATATACACGCCAGTCTGTTCTGGAAAAAAAGTAGTAAGGAGGAGCTGGCAACGTTTGTCTATGCAAGTCCAAGGCTTTTGGAGCGAAGGGTTCTTTGGTCAGATTTACAACTTATTAAGGAGGATAGTATAGGTCCTTGGATGGTGATGGGAGATTTTAATGCTTATCTTAGTTGGGATGAAAAAGAAGGTGGAAGTTCCTCGAATTGGAGGAGTATTAGAGATTTCAATGAGTGTTTGGAATATTGTAGACTCTTAGATATTGGTGCAACTGGTCCAAGATTCACCTAACAGAGAGAAGTCTTAAAGGAAAGGCTAGATAGGGTGTTATCAAATGAAGAGTGGAATATTGGTTTTCCGAATCGTAGACTAAACCACCTCAATTTCTATGGCTCTGATCACCGTCCTTTGCTTTTATAGGATGGCCCGATGCAGAGAAATTTGGAGAATCCACGCCTTTTTCGGTTTATGGCAGCATGGTTGACTAGTGGTAATTTTAATTTGATTGTTAAAGATTGTGGGAAATAAATAGGAAATGGGAGGATATGAACAATATTTTCAGAAATCGTGTTTCTGATTGGCATCGTGCAACTTTCCAAGAAAATCATAAAAGAAAGAAGGAGCTTTTTGTGAGGTTGCGAGGAATAGACAATAGATTAGAGCAATCTCCGAATAACTATCTGGAGTGGCTGCAGAAGAAGCTCAATCTCATTTTGGCAAGGGAAGAACTCACTTGGTTTCAACGATCTAGAGCTAGATAGGGAGCCAAACCTGACCAACGGAAGCTAGCTTTGATAGCTTGGGAGAGTGTGTCAACCGAAGGCAGATGTAGGTCTTTGACTTAGAAAAATGAGAGAGTTTAATAAAGCTTTCATGATGAAGTTAGGGCATGGTCTGATAACGCAACCAGATTCCCTATGGGTTAGACTGCTAAGAAACAAATACAAAGTCCCACAAGGTCTATTCCAGATATTGAAGCTCCAAGAAATGCTTCTCCCCTCTGGAGGGGTATTTGTAGCACTTGGCATATTGTGGGGAATGCATCACGTATTATCATTGGTGCAGGAGATAGCACTTTCTTCTGGAAGGATAAATGGGTACCAAATTTTGAACCACTAATTAATTTTGTTTTGCAGGTTGTTCCAGATTAAGAGATCGAGTGGTCAACATTACAATATGTTACGAAGGAAGGTTCATGGAATTGGCCGAGATTTGAACACCTTCTAGCACCTGAAGTTAAATATTCTTCCTCCCTTTCCACTAGGTAATAGTGACCATGTGATATGGACTTTAACAGCTGATGGTAGATACACGGTTCGTTCAGCTTATTACTCAATCAGTGGTTCTCCAGATCAAGTTCAGTAGAGGCATGACCAAAACTCGAGAGTCTGTTCTTGGGACAAAATTTAGGGTTGGCATGGGCCTCCAGGAGCTAAGACGTTTCTCTGGCTGCTTTTAGGAGAAAATATTTTGACCAATGACCGACGCATGCATCGTCATATCTCAGATCATAATATATGCCCTCGTTGCAATACTGCACATGAAGATAGTATCCATACGGTGAGGAATTGTGATAGGGCGCGAGAGGTTTGCTGCCACCTGATTCCTCGACGAAAAAGGCAATGATTCTTTGCTCAAGATTTAGGGGAATGATTACAGCATAATCTTTCAACTTTTAACATGGGAAAAGAGGTGGGTAATTGGCCCATCCTTTTTGGCATTGTTTGTTGGTTAATTTGGAAAGCCCAAAATCAATGGGTCTTTGAGCAAATGGAAACACATCCAGTAACTATCCTTCGTACAACTTTTCATTTTAGAGATAATTATTCTAATGCACAGTTGATTCTACAAAGAGGAGGTCTCTAGTTGCAATCTTCCAGAATTGAAAGATTTATTAGTTGGCAGTTTCCCATGGAAGGATGGATAAAGATTAACACAGATGGATTTTGTGCTCAAGGAGGTCTCCAGTCAGGTTGCAGAGGGGTAATAGATTGTAGTGGAGGTTGGCTAATAGGATTTTCATAAAATTTGGGCTGCTGTAGTTCGGTTGCTGCTGAGATTTAGGGTTCTTTTCTGGGTCTACAGATAGCTTGGGAGTGTGGGTACAAGAAGGTATGGTTTGAAGGGGATTCAACAGTTTCTATACAATTATTCTCCAAAGAAAATACAGAGATGCATCCATTACATGGGCTGATTATGCGTATTAAAGATCTTCTGAGAAGGAACTGGCATGTTTATATGTCTCATACATACAGAGAAGCGAATATGGTAGCTGACTGGTTAGCTACGCATGCATACACATCAAACTGGGATTTTCAGATTTTCACCTCTCCTCATGCAGGTTGTAATGAAAGATTTCTTCAAGATCTAAGGGAGTAGTTTTTCCTCACTTAGTTTTAATCTAGTTTTTTTTCTTTCCTCTTTGTATTACAAAAAAAAAAATCCATCAAGCAAAAATATGTCGATGTTTCTAGTAAACTAAAAGAATCATCACTTTATAGCTATTTTGCTTCAATCTCTATTATAAAAAAAATAAAAAATAGAAGATTTAGTTATGATTACAAAAGAAATCAACTTTCTATATATTTCCCCATGAATACTTTACTTATACTCAAAAAAATTAAATACTATCTATCTTTACGATTGGTGTCTTTTGTTTTCTATACCATACCATAGTTTCATTTCGGATCATGGATCGAGCTAAATACTAACTTTTGTTACCCATCCTATATATTATATATTATAATATTAGATTACCTCTTTTATCTTTTCGTTTTCTCTTGGATTTGAATAGAAAAAAAATTATTAAGTTACATATACCCAGTATTGGCCATAATTTACAAGAACATTCTGTAGTCCTAGTAAGAAGGACAAGGGTTAAGGATTTACCCAGTGTTATCACATTGTTCGAAGAACCCTAGATGTTGTCGGAGTAAAGGATCATCAACAAGGGTGTTCTAGTGCATTGTAGATTCTTATCCAAGACTTGTATAATTTGATAATTCCATGTGAATCACTAGAAACATGTGAAGTGTATGGCTAACCTAATAACGAAAGTTTCATAAGGGAACTAGAGCAGGCTACCTACCATAAGACAAAAGATTTTTTTTTCTAAAGAGATTCGAAGGTTGAATCTTGATATACACCAGAACAATACATTTTTGTTACCATGAGATATATTGACAACTGTGGATCATTTGGTTGGAATGAAATTTGGAATGGGTACATTGGACGACATGAATCATTTAAAAAATAAACGTATTCATTCTGTAGCAGATATATTTCAAGACCAATTTTATATAAACAATCTAGGTATTGATCATGGTGAATTCAAATCTAATAATAGGATTCAGATTTCTCAATGGAAAAACGGAAAATTATGTAAAGGTCAGGATTTTTCTTATCTATCAAATATTCTACTTTTTCCCAGATATTCGGGCTCAAATATCCATGGATTCGATGTTTGTTTACTAGCTTCATATAATTAAGAAAATACTAGTTTTTTCGAAACCTCTTGTTCATATCTCTTATCAAAGGATGTTATTCGATAGTGTCTATCTAGCATACCCCTCGCTAATCCGAGTGAACATTCAAATATCTATCCTACATTTATTCGTGAAGGTACCCCTAAGGGATTGAAAACAATAAGATTTTATTCTTGAACAAAAATTAGATGGCGTGCATCCAGTAGGAATTGACCTATGAATTCGCCAATTATGAGTTTGGCACTTTAACCATTAAGCCATGGATGCTTAGCGGGGATCCTCGTACATGGTGAATAACCAAATTCCAATTGAAGTGAAATCTTTTGGATAAATCAATGCAATTAGTGAAATCTTTCAGCTTTTTGTTCGAATTCATTTAAGATTTATTATAGTAAAGTAAGAATTTAGTAATACAATGATTTCAAACTACATTTTGAATCGTAGTACAATATTAAAGTTTTAGCTTAAGTATATTCTATGATATTGTTGTCCCCATTCCAACTCTATTTCTGGCCTCACTCTATTATTTATAGAAATGGAGTTTCATTAATAATTTAATAATCGAAATTATTAATGAAATTCCATTGAAACCTGGACAAAATTCCTAGTTTAACAGAGGAACGGGAAAACCCGATCATTTCTCAAGAACAATAGCTAAGGGGCCTAATACTACTACTTGGATCTGGAACCTACATGCTAATGCTTATGATTTCGATAGCCATATGAGTGATTTGGAGGAGAATTCCCGAAAAGTTAGAAAATACTTCTATAAGATGTTTCATTTTTGCATAGAAATAGATTCGCTCAAAAGAACGCTAAAAGATTTTAATCGTAAATGAGATGATTTTTTACGTAGAAAAAGGAAGATAGATTTGTATTCCCATAGATAAAAATTATACAGAAACAAGAAGAATCTTGGATTACTTTTTGAAAAAGTATAAATCAATTTTTTTGGAGTAATAACTACTATTCCAATTACAGTACTCATAAAGAAACAAAAAAGATTTATTTTGCAAGTTCGTTATTACGGGTAGTTCCTACAAAGGATCGGACTAATGACGTAGACAATACTTGAATTCTCGATATAAATGCTACCAAAATACATAGTTGAAGTTGTAAACAAAAAAGTTATAAACATAACTTGACTATATATATATATATATATATATATATATATATATATATATATATATATATATATATATATATATATATATATATATATATATATAGATCTAAATTATCTGTTATTTATCTGAGCTTTATGTTAACATTTTAACATGTGTTAGAAGCATGTATGATTGTAGGATAAGAAATGAAAGTCTTGAGAACTTGTTCAGCTGTTGCAGTAAGTCCCATATGAAGGGCAGTAAGTCAAATTTGCCGATGTTGAACAAGGGATCAAGAAGATCTCTGACAATCTGTTGTTTATTTACGTTAAAGTCTTAATCTAATGCTCAGTTGATAAAAGTTAATTTACATCTATCTCTGTATTACTATGGATCCAAATGATGGTGATGATATCTGGGAAATACATTTGTTTTATTAACATATATATATATATATATATATATATATGAGGTAGGATCTTTTGACACCGGTGTCAAATTTCAATTTTGACACCTCATCTGAGAGTCATTAGATCAAAAAAGATCAAAGGTGTCACATGCTTGCAAATCAGAGTCGTTAATCTTTTTTGATCTAACTGCTCTCAGATGAGGTGTCAAAATTAAAATTTGATACCAGTGTCTAAGGATCCTATTCCATAAATATATATATATATATATATATATATATGAAAAATTGGGTGTCCAGTCACTGGATATAAATTTGTCCAGTCATCGCATTATAACTATATACTCTGGAAAATACATAGTTATAATATTAAAATTGTACTTTTTTTTTCTCTCATCAGAAACTTGTTTGCTGACGTGAAAATTGAAAAAAAGTACAACTTTAATATTATAACTATGTATTTCCCGAAACATATAATTATAGTGAGGTGACCGGATAAAATCTTATATCTAGTAACTGGACAACATATAGACCATATATATATATATATATATATATATATATATATATATATATATATATATATATATATTGGTCTGTAATGATGTTTTGGGCCTTTTGTTCAGCTAGTTAAAATGGATCTTATCCACCATAAGGTAATAACCTACTCTAAATGAATTTAATGTCACATGTATACGCTTTACAACTCTAATCCAAGTATGCTCTTTATAACTCTAATCTTTATTTGCTACAACTGCGCGTATCCTTTTGCCCTTTTAGTGCAGTGATATGTCGCCACCTCGATGGCAGTCTCTTCCATAGACATCATTATTCCACAGATCTAATAGTAATCTTTGATCCTCTAAGATCAAACATGAAACATATATATATAATTTATTGATATGATTACTGTTAACTCTCCCAAATGAGTGTTAATTTAGTATTTTTATGATGAATTTGCTGCATAAATTTCATATAAAGTGAAACAGTAGAAGGTAGTGTAGAAGAAGAAGAGAAGAAAGGGATCTGAAAGAAGAGAGAAGAGAGAAGAGAGAGAAGTTTGGAAATTTTCTTGTTACCCTTTTCTTATTACTATTCGTATTTAAAACAACGCATTACATCTACGTTCACAATCTTCCTGCTTACTACAATCCTTATGGGCTACTACAATTCCCTAGCCCACTAAGTTTATAATATTTCTAATGGGTTGTTAAATCATCTAACCTAATAGATAGTCCTTCAGATAACCAGGTAGGTTCCTCCTCCTTGGGCCAAGAGACATAGGCTTGGTTACATTACCCTCTGCTGCAGAACGGCCATCGTCCACGATGGATGGGATTTGAATCGACTGATCAAGTGGAGCTGGGGCATTTAAAACAAAGGGTGAAAATTGGTCCAACCGTGGAGAAGTAATAGGGTCCGTTGGATCTTCCTGAGTCACTAGGGTTGAATCCAAGGGTCGTGGTGTTGCCGACACTTGAAAGCACTCTGTAGCCGTTGGATCATCTTGGGACATGGTATCCAGCTGGATGGCAGCTTTCGAGTGAGATATCTAGGGCAGAGAGTTAGAGGGGTTATTCATTGGCTTTGGTTGTCCCATTGCCTCCGTCTCCTTAGTCCCTTTGATACTACCTCCCACCATTAAGTCCTTGTCTCCTTGCAAGGATTGAGACTGTAGCCCCAGTTCTCTTGGCTGTAGATGTTCCTTTTCCCCCACAATAGTGTTCTTTGGTAGTAGCAAGTCACCATCGAGTAAAGAAGCCTCATCTTCCCACGTTGAGTCCTCTAGACCAAGCCCTTCCCATTGAACTAAAACCTGGGGAACCACCTAGCCCTTGCGCCAAATAGATCTGGATGCTACCACAGCCTTGGGTTGATGAACGGGTGTGGCTGATGGTCTTTTCTCTGGTAACGTGTGGATGTGATACGTTCGGCTTGGGTGAAATGGCCGCAGCAGAGAAATATGGAAGACTGGAAGGTTCCTTGACGAAGTGGGAAGCTTGAGACGATACGCCACTGGACCAATCCTTTCCAGTATCTCAAAGGGTCCATAATAACGGAGGGACAGCTTTTGGGACGAACGGCGGTGAACGGAAAGCTGTCGGTAAGGTTGAAGTCTGAGCAAGACCATCTCCCCTACGGTAAAGTTCCAATCTTTTCGTTTTTTATCAGCTTGTCCTTTCATAATTTGTTGAGCTCTTGAGAGATTATCCTTCAAAGTAGCCATGATACTGACCCGTTGTCCTAATGTTGTATCCACGGCTTCATTCTTCGAATCGCCAAGGCAGTAAGCCAAGAGATTAGGGGGACGACACCCGAACATGATCTCAAAGGGAGTGCTACCCGTTGACTGGTGAAAGGAAGTATTGTAGTGATACTCCGCCCAGCTGAGAAACTTGGACCATGATGCAGGATGTGAGTGAACAAAAGCTCTCAGATAAGTTTCTAAACAACGGTTCACCCTTTCAGTTTGCCCGTCTGTTTGGGGGTGATAAGAAGAACTAAAATTTAACTGAGTTCCTTGCATCTTGAACAGGGAACGCCAAAAGTCACTCAGGAATATGGGGTCGCGGTCCGAAATAATGGATTGTGGCATACCATGGAGTTTCCCCACATGTTTCCAGAAGAGTTCTGCAATTTTGGGTGCTGTATAATGGTTTGGTAACGGGACAAAGTGAGCAGCTTTAGAGAAGCGATCCACAACAACCAATACGGCGGTGTGACCCCTTGATGAAGGTAAGTGGGTGATAAAATCCATGGTTAATTCTGTCCACAAGGAAGTGGGTGTACGTAATGGCTGTAAGAGACCCAAAGGGGGGTGGTTGGGAGGTTTTATTTTCTGGCAAACTTCACAACTTTGGACATAGTTGCTAACGTGTCTTCTCATTCCTTGCCAGGTGAAATTTCTACTAATACGCTGGAGAGTTCCCTGTATACCCGAGTGTCCACCCTGTGGAGAAGCGTGCATGTCATGCAAGATGTGTTCCAACAGAGGAGACTTAGCTGGAATGAAGATGCAAGCACGAAGAAAAAGAAGTCCATTGCGGAAACTCCAATTTTTCCATTTGTCTGTATTTGTTTTGTTCTCAATGTCTGCAATAATCCCCTTAGTGTAGGGATCGGACTGTAACTCGGACTGTAGTAATGATGCATAATTGAGAACAGGGCCAGTAATGGCCAACAGATGTGGGGAGGACTGTGTCTTGGCGACATCTGAGATCCGAGAAAGGCTGTCAGCCACCACATTGGTTTTGCCAGCCTTGTAAACAATGGTAAAGTCAAATCCCAGCAATTTGGACAAAAACTCTTGTTGCGCGGGTGTTTGGATAACCTGATTCATCAGGTGATGGAGACTCTTGTGATCAGTACGGATCACAAAGGAGGATCCCAACAAATATTGTCTCCATTTACTTACAGCCGAAGTGATTGCATACATTTCACGAATGTAAGTAGACTTAGCCTGCATAGTAGGAGCAAGTTTGCGGCTGTAAAATGCCAACGGTCGTTCCTGTTGTAAGAGAACTGCCCCAATACCGATCCCAGATGCATCTGTTTCCACCGTAAACGGCTTAGAGAAATCTGGCAGTCTGAGAATAGGAGCCTGTGTGAGTGCCCTCTTTAGCTGCTGGAAGGCAGCTTCAGCTGCTGGCGACCAAGTAAAACCCGATTTTGTTAATAAATCTGTCAATGGGTCGGCAATGGTAGCATAATTCTTAATAAACTTGCGGTAGTAACCAGAAAGTCCCAGAAAGGCCCGAATTTGAGTCGGTGTAGTCGGTAAGGGCCAATCATGGATAGATTTCAACTTCTCTGGATATGGAGAGAGTCCCGTACCCGAAATCACATGACCCAAAAATTGGATAGATGATTGAGCAAATGAGCACTTAGACAGTTTAGCAAATAAACAGTGGGAGCGCAACAAGGTCAGCACCCTTTGAAGGTGAGAGAGATGCTCTGCAAAAGAGCAACTATAGACCAGGATATCATCAAAAAAAATAAACATAAATTTACGTAGAAAAGCAGAGAAAACCTCATTCATAGTAGCTTGAAATGTAGAGGGGGCATTAGAAAGACCAAAGGGCATCACTGTGAATTCAAAATGCCCATGATGAGTGCGGAAAGCTGTTTTGAATATGTCTTCTGGGTGCATGCGCACTTGATGATAGCCGGATCTTAAATCCAACTTAGAGAAAATTGAAGCACCGTGGAGTTCATCAATCAATTCATCAACAGTAGGTATAGGGAACTTATTCTTAATAGTAATGGCATTAAGTGCACGGTAATCAACACAAAATCGCCAAGTACCATCTTTTTTTTGACTAATAAAACAGGAGAACTGAAACAAGATTGACTTGGTCTTATCAAACCTGCTGCTAGCATTTCCTGGACAAGTCTTTCAATTTCATTTTTTTGAAAGTGGGGGTACCGGTAAGGACGCACTTGCACCGGTTTGGAGTTAGGAATTAAATCAATGTGATGATTGTAATGGCGATTAGGAGGTAAACTGGAGGGAACAAGAAATACATCCTCGAAATCTTTCAATAAGTGAGTGACACCGGTATCTGTCTGTGAGCATAGTGGAGCTTGCTGATTAATGTCAAGTGGAGGTGTACTGGAGAGACACATTAAACAACCCGAAATTGAATCCTGGGCCACCAACTTGTACAACTGTGAAGATGTAATCAGTTGCGGACCCAATGTAGCATCCCCTTGTAAAATGACCTGGGAATTATTAGAATTGAATGTCATGGTGAAAGCAGAATAGTCTGTGAGTATAGGCCCCAAAGTGGATAACCATTGAACTCCCAAAACAAAGTCTGCCCCCTTTAAATCCAGCACAAAGAGGTCAATTACAAAGTGATGACCTTAAATAGTAATGGTTATAGACGTACAAGAGGCTGAGCACAACAATGCATCTCCATTTCCCACTTGCACCTTAAATGGTATAATGGCATTCAAAACCAATTTCAGGTGAGAGGCCATCCGTAAGGTGATAAAATTATGGGTACTGCCCCCATCAATTAAAATCTGCATGGGCTGACCTGAAATAAAACCGGTCAAACGAAAAGAATTAGTGGATCGATGCCCAAATAAGGCATTAAAACTAATCTCAGGCTGTGGGCTATGTGCAGGCAGAGGGTCGTTCATAGCAATCAGGTCAGAATCCTCATCTGGAAGTTCATCCTCTATTCCCTCCAAATACAAAAGAGAGGCACGCCCTTTACACTTATGGCCAGGCATAAACCGCTCATCACAATTGTAACAAAGGTTTTTTTCGCGTCTAGCTTGCATTTCTTCTTGGGATAGCCTTTTGATAGGTATATTAGGTAAGGCCGAAAACTGTCTGGTGGAATTATTGTGAGGTCGTATGGATGTGGAATTGTCAGGTAAATGGTTGACGGTCAGGGCAGTAGTAGGTGAGGGTACACTAGAACGTACAGACCATGGTTTCACAGAGCGGTCATCCAGGAACTGCTCCTCATATACTTTAGCATAGGCAAAAGCCTCTGTCATAGTGGCTGGTCTATGAATTAGAACAGATCTGCGTATTTTGGGTTTGAGGCCAGAAAGAAATAAACTCTTACGAGTTGTGCTTGACAATTCAGGAGCTCGACGAGCAAGTTGCTCAAAGGCAGTCTGGTATTCAGCAACCGTTGTAGATTGCTGCAATTTAGCTAGCCCAATAGTAGGATCATCAAATTCAGTAGGGCCAAAGCGTTGATGTAAGGCAGTAACAAAGGTTGTCCAATTTGGAAAATTATTATTCTCAGAAATGCTTTGAAACCAACAAGCTGCTGGTGTATCCAGATTAAAAGAAACCATTAAAATTTGTTCATCCGGTGGAACATGATAAAAGCGAAAATAATTTTCAACAGCAAACAACCAATTGGATGGATCTCCAGATCCAAATCTGGGGAAATCCATCTTCATAGCACGAGAGCGAATCGGTTCACCCGTATTTCGAGTGGGACCAGAGCCCAAAATACCTGCACCAGAGTTACTGGCTGAAGCGGTGCCATGAGTGGACTGAAGTAGAGTCATGATTTCATTCAATTGTTGACGGAATTCCTGACGAAATTCATCAAAACGCTGATTTTGCTGGAGCTCCATGGTTTCTAGTCGGCGATCCTGAGTAATTTCAAAATTCGCCCATTGTTCAGCTGCAGTTTGACGCTGGAGTTGTAGATCCTGGATTTGTTCAGCGATAGCACGGAGTCTAGTATTGTCTGCCATTAGATCTCGATGAAAGCACCAATGAAACAGTAGAAGGTAGTGTAGAAGAAGAAGAGAAGAAAGGGATCTGAAAGAAGAGAGAAGAGAGAAGAGAGAGAAGTTTGGAAATTTTCTTGTTACCCTTTTCTTATTACTATTCGTATTTAAAACAACGCATTACATCTACGTTCACAATCTTCCTGCTTACTACAATCCTTATGGGCTACTACAATTCCCTAGCCCACTAAGTTTATAATATTTCTAATGGGTTGTTAAATCATCTAACCTAATAGATAGTCCTTCAGATAACCCGGTAGGTTCCTCCTCCTTGGGCCAAGAGACATGGGCTTGGTTACATAAAGTGTCTTAATTACATGATAAGTGAGCTAATTATTGCATATTCATGATTAAGTGCTTTAAAATGACTAAGTATGAAAAATGAGAAAATATTCCATGATTTTTGTGTAAGAATAGATGACTTGTTGACTGCTTTGTCTTTACAGGAAAAGTTGTTTCCCGTGTGTTGTAGCAGGAAAGCTGACAAGTGAAGGGAACAGTGACCTTTGTGCCACTCTTAGAAGACAAACTTACCTAAATGTCACGCCAAAAAACAATTTTACCAAACTGCCACGAGGGCAAGTTCGCCCAGAGCAGTAGCGAACTTGGTATGCTGATGTGTCAGCTTCCTGGTGGTGTAAGAGTTCGCTTCTGACACAGGCGACCTCGGTTGAAATTAATGCCTCACCTGCCAGGCCACGTGGCTTGCATGCAGCAGAGGTTGCCTGTGTCAGAAGCGAACTCTGACACCACCAGGAAGCTGACACATCAGCATACCAAGTTCGCTACTGCTCTGGGCGAACTTGCCCTCGTGGCAGTTTGGTAAAATTGTTTTTTGGTGTGGCATTTAAGTAAATTTGTCTTGGAACAGTGACACAAAGGTCACTGTTCCACAAGTGAAGTAATGATATAGCAATCAGGACGACAATACAGCGAGGACGAGAGAGCAATTCAAAATTCAAAAGTTAGTTACAAAATGATAATGCACCAGCAAGCAAGGGATGCAGACGTTTTTAAAGATCAAATCATATCTTAAATCTCAATAACCAAGGATGATAAGCTCTTATCCTCTAAGCAACAATATTTTCAGATTATTAATCTCATATAAAATATTAATCTTAATTTCCAGTTAAACTTGTTTATGTCATTATTTTTTACGGGTAAATTATGAAAAATAATTCAATTATTAATCTCATATAAAATATAAATCGTAATTTCTTTTTGTACTATACGAAGGAGAAAAGTTTTGGTGTATTGGGACTAACAAAACTCGGGTTTTTTTCTGTTAAAAAGAGATTTCCCCCCTTTTTAGCCATACTTTTTTTTTATTTTTATATTTCCCTTTAAATTTTAAAATATTTTTCATTTTAATAAAATGACTACCGAGTTTCTATGATCCCAATGCACCAAAACTTTTCTCTATATGAAGATAAAATGGTTAAATTTTTCTCTAGTTATTGGAAATAAAAAACTTAACTTCTTGCATACTCAAATAATAGGAGAGAGACAAAGAGATGAATGGGAGAAATTTTTTTGGGTTCAGTGTGAGTCATTTTAAACTATGTAAGTTGTGTTCGTTTAGTTTTTTACTTTATGTACTCTTAATAATAAAGAGTTATAACATGAAAAGTTACATTTTTTTCATTTTCCACATCTGTTGAGGAAAGAGAAAAAAAAAAAAAACTTTCATATTATAACTATTTAGAGCCCGTTTGTTTCGTCTTCTCCAAAAAGTAATTTTTATCTCTTCCTTGATTTAGAAGTGTTATTTACAAAAGTTAAAGCTATTTATATTTTTATAAAAATATTTAGTTTTTGAAAAAAATATTTGACTTTTAACTTTTGCTTTTTTTAGAAGTTGAAATTTTTAGCTTATGAAAAAAGTAAATTTTTGACTTTTTTTGTGACTTCTGTTTTTTTTTTTAAAAGCAACAACCAAACGCATTAAAAATGAGAAATGCTTTTTTTCAAGAAAAAAGAGAGTAATTTTTGGAGAAAAAATACTCATCCAAACGAGCCTTTATTATCAGAAATATATAGAGTAAAAAATTAAAAGAATATAAGTTACTCCATTTAAAATTACAAATAGTTTTCCCAATTTTTTTTGTATAGTACCGTGTGAAAAATGTGATTGCCTTAAGGAAGAATGTTCTGTAGTGAAAGGGGAGTAACTATTCTCCGAAGATAGAATTTTTTTTTTTTTTGGATATTAAAATCTCATATGGTCTTATTAAGATTTATTAAAAGAGATTAGCGCCATCCTTATGTGAAGCTTGGCTTTTTTTTTTTTTACATTGCCCATTAGGTATCCCCATTCAACTTTCTCCGGGCATGCCCTCGGCCTATTTGGGCTAGCCCCTCATTGTAACAGTGGGTACACTAAGCTTCGCAAAATGCCCTCGGTCCATTTGGGCTAGCTCATTGTAATCCCCATTCAACTTTCTTCGGGCATGCACTCGGCCCATTTGGGCTAGCCCCTCATTGTAACAGTGGGTACACTAAGTTTCGCAAACGGAGAAAGAACGAGACTAATTCCCCAACTGACGATTTTTGACTTATCCTCTGACCCCAAAAATTATCCAAAAAACTACTTTGAGGCAGAGTTTAATCTCTGCACCAAGCAATCCCTTGAGAGCTCAGCTGCCAACTGAGCTGCCCTTGGCGTTGAAGCTTGGCTTTTGAGTTAGGGGTTGTTGGGTTTATATTTTTTATTTCCCTTACCCTATTGATCTCCCAATTATTCCCCCTTCCCTGTCCCATTTGCAGCAGAATCGCATTCCCTTCTTTTTAGCACACGAACACATCGCATACCTTGAGGTATTTCTGATGCTTAATGCTTCTCTTTAGAGTTTTTGATTACTGAATCACAATAATCTGTTCTCATTTTAAATATAGATCATTTCATTCTCTTTTGTGATCCTTACTATTCTTCAATCCTTATCACTCGCATGTGTGAATTTCTCAATAAACTGAGTTGAGGGATTAATAATGTTACCATAACACATAAAAAGCTACTAACTTTCCGTTAAATGGTTCAGAAAAGTGAAAAGGGAATAAAATGAAGTGAAAATGTAGAATCCTGTTCTTCAATTTAGGCGTATTATTCCTTTAAACGCACGAGAGAGAGAGAGAGAGAGAGAGAGAGAGAGAGAGAGAGAGAGAGAGTCTACTAGGTACTTAACTGAACATCAAGTTGTCTTAGCCTCTATGTTGTGTGCACCTGAATTTCGCATCCCTCAGATTTTTTCACTCGCAGAATTTTTTTTTCCCACTACTACTTTATGGGGATGGAACATGTCATAATTTATCTCCGTTTTACATTGAAACATCGAACTTTCAAATTGCCCACTACAGTCTTGGTGCTTGCCTCAGTCTCTTTGCTTCCAAATATTCTTGCAAATCCAAAGTCTGCAATTTTTGGGTTGCATCTCCCCATCTAGAAGAATGTTGCTGGTTTTCAAATCCATGTGAATTACACTTTAGGCTAGAGTCTTGGTGAAGATAAAGCTGCCCACGAGCATCTCAGTTCAGTCTAATTCAACCCTTTTGGGTTATGTACGTTTTGTCCATTGCACTCAGTATTCTTTTCTCCTTTAAATTGTTTATTCGGTGATTCTGTTCCTACTAATAATTTCTTATCAGGCCTAAAGACTGGATTTAATGAACTTATCTCTGTGTGAAATTCGCAATGCAAATCAATTTGTTAGGTGTGCGCACATATTGGACTCTTATGCATACAAGATGAACCAGATGATCAACCAACCATGTCAAATGTTGACTCCTAAACAACCAACCTTTTTTACGTGTAGAGAGTCTAGAGTCCTACCCAACACATTTTCAACTCTTCAGTTTGAGAGTAGCATTCAAGAACACGTAATAGGACAGCTTACACCTTCTTCAACTTCGGTTTATTGTGCTTCACAGAGCAAACATGGATGAATGTCTTATTTTGGAGAATCAATAGAAGAAAGTAAAAGCCAACCATGAGCATGTCTTTTGAGATCTGAATAAAACTTAATGCACATAGCAGTATATTGTTATCCTCTACCACACAACACACTCATCATAAGCAAAAAGTCTCTACTTTTTTTAGTTACCACAAAAGGGACAAGTTGGTTTTTTCTACCCATTTTTGAAAAGAGGGCCAACTTGCCCCATGCCCCCATCCTATTTTTGTTGAGTTAGTGGTGGGTTTGCCTTCATCACCAACTCTAGTAACACAGAGGGTGTTTTGCTTTTAGTATCTTATGATATTTGGTTTATTTGATCCTATGTGATTATTCTATATCTCTAACATAAATCAATTCCTGAAAATAATTTTTTCTGTCGTGTTAATTAAGGATAAGATGATGGAGGCAGAGGTAGTGGAGGCAGAGCTAGTGTTGCCAAGCTACCTCAGTTTTAAGAGAATTCAAATGTATGAGAAATATCCTAAAGGCCAAGCCAGAGGCAGGCACTGGAAACATCTTAAGCAGATTATTCAAGCTGAGAATTACCAGAATTACCCTCCTGATGAACCCAATTGTGAGCTATCGCAGCCATTGTCTATTTATCCGCTTTTTAATCTTGTGCCTAACCCTCCTTTCCTTAATAAATTTTGTATGGGTTTGCTATTTTGTTAGGAAATTCATATAACTGCTGTTTTTTTTTTTTAATCAAAGCAATTCCTGTATATACTCTAGTTCTTTTTATATAGAAAATAAACTGGTAATTTGTGTTTCTTTGAAATTTGAACTGTGTAGAAGATTGGTGGGTTGTTTGGAAACAATTGCATTATTTGGTGAACTTGAGGTGAAACACTTCTTATCTTGGGTTTTATGTAATAAAAAAACAATAGAAAAATTATGTAGTTTTCCATTTTGGGCATAAATTTGAAAGAGATAATGTTGGAGATTTTTTTTATGGTTGTGGTAAGGATAAAGAGGCTGGCTATGAGGAATTTAATTGGAGTAGAATGCCTGAGTTTTCTAGGGCACATCTTTGCCCCTACATCTGTTGTGTGATAGGATTATTTTTATGGTTTCTCTTTGGTTCTTTGCTCATGAATGTTTTTAGGACAGTCTATCTCCAACACGTAGAGAGAATGAGTGGCCTTATTGCACTTATAGGTGGTGTTTGGGCATCAACAGAACAGAATGGAACGAAATGGAACTTTTTTGTTATGTTGTGTTCAACTTGATTCCACCTTTTTTAGTGGAACCTAAAAGTATTACTTTTTAATATTATATCCAGTTCTGTTCTATTTTTAGAATACGCCAAACATAGAACAGATACCATGTGATAGTTTTTGTTCCATTCTAACTCATCTACAAGATGCTACCATAAGCTTCTTTACTTTCTCAGTTTTTTAATTTTTTTTTTTCTCTTTTAGAGGATATGATCTCTCCCTTTAATTATACTTTTTTCTCTCTAATAATATTTCTTCTTTTATATAGATAATAAAACAAACAAATGAAAGAATTTTAATTGTTTAACCTCAGTGCTGGAGACTACTTCCTTCCTATATTCCAATTCCAATTATTTGTTTCATTTACTTGTTATGTCATATATGTTCCATCCATGTCAAAGAATTTTTATTTTTTTATTTTTTTATTTGATTGTCTTGCAGATGTCAACATTGAGTCACCCCCCTCTATGCATCCCTGCAAGAGAATTTGTGATATTACAGGCTTTGAGGTATGTAGTGGTCTTCATTATTCTTGTTCAGTGGTGTTTCTCTGGATATGATTATTATTAGTAGCCCATTACGTCTGTTTGGAATAGAAGAGTTCTGGTTTAGAAGGACAGAAATGCTTTGCATTTGTGGAAGAAGTTTGTGAAATTTTTATTTAAAAGCTATTCTCATCTCACCCATTTTTAAGGAAATTGTAAAACTAAGCTTGTTCTATCTATTTATTGTCTTTATTCGTAATTTAACATCTTATTGAATCTGTGTTGATAGCATTTGAATCTTAAAAATCATGCAAATCTTGCTTTCATGCTAACATTCAATTTTTTGTGATTTTATCTTTTACTTACATTAAAAATTTTGCTTGCTTTGTCTTCTCAAAGTTTTGTGCCAAGAACTATTAATTTTCATCTTAGGATGCTTGTAAGACTACTCAAAGTAACCTTTTTCTACAATTCCTTGGTGCAACAATAATAATTTTTGGTGGCTATACGCATTGTTTATTTTCCTATTTTCCTGCCCAGAACTTTGAATACAGTACCTAACTCTCACAGTTATTCATTTTACCCAACCCCAGATATCTAGTGAACAATAGGACATATTGTGCTTGAATGTCTGAAATGTTTACTTTAGATGACCATGGAGTTTTTATCTTCTGCAGTTGCATCTCTATTTCTTAGCCATTGAATAATCAATTCACTGTCTGCGCAGGGTGTTGTTTTTTTCTGGATAAAGCTCCTTTATATTCTATTCTGACAATCTACACATATCACTAAGATTGTTAAATTGTTTGAGTATGTGTTAGTGTGTTATGTTCTATTTCCTATGATCTGAGTATTTAGTGCCTATTTGATTAGGGCATTCTTAGTTTAGAAAGTAAGGAAAATTTAAGACATGATTGATTGTATATCTCATCAGAATTTGGAACTGGAATACATTCAGCTTGCCCTAATTTAGAAGTACATGTCTGGTTGAGGTTTAGGTCTTACATCTTAGTTGATACTTGATACACGTCAGAAATTAAGAATCATTACAGTTGGAAATGGATGGATAGCGTGAAGTATTTGTATACTACATCGTTTATTTCCTCTTTCTTAATAATTAATCCAAAGACAGGATACTGCAAATGAATTGAACAACAAATACTAGATTCAGATCATGTGACAAACTGAATAATATCTGTTATATCTTATTGAGTCGTACTGCTTTGAATTGATTTCTTCATAGTTGTTAAGCTTGGCCCTGGTTTGTTTAGATGACAATCTGATGGCTGTCGTTTTGAGAAGCTTGTTACTTTGTAGGCTTAACTTAAATATAGCTTAATCTTGTCAATTGGATTACATGTTAAAACAGGAACATATAATGGTAGTAGTCAAAATTGAGGTTCTCTCTAAAATCAGAAGGGGATGAAGTATGGTAAATTGTGTAATCATAACACAGAATGTAAGATCTTATCTAAAATACAAAATCATGAACTAGCAACTTGAGAGAGGTTGGCTTTGTGTTTTGGGTCGAGTTTGATAAAGGTTGAACAGAAGTTTCCATTCTGTAAATGTTATATCTTGAATTAGTAACTGCTTTCAATCTCTGAAAAAATCTCAGTTGTTTTGAATATTTTCTTTTTGGAATGAAAAATTCACATAATCCCCATGAATTGGACCAATCCTTGCTCCATGGTATTTATATAAGATTCCTCTTTCTCGTTCTTAAGTTAAGCAAGTCCCCAGTTTGACATGCTGTGTTGAGTACCCGTGCGATTGATTCTAGGTCGCCCAGCTCAGCCTAGCTCATGCAAATCCCACTTTTTTATGACACTTTCTGGTGATCCCAGCAAGATCTGATGTCTAACTGATCCATTGTGTGAACGGGATCATGCAGGACATGAAACTTGCAGGCTCCATGGGATAAGATCACAATTTCACTACAATGAATCAGACAACAAAAATTATTTATGGGTTAATGTTAGGGGTGGCAATACGGGTCAACCCGACGCGACACGGCACGACACGTTTTTGACCCGTACATTATTTGACACGACCCGTTTTGTAAACGGGTCACAAAACACAAACCCTGACACAACCCGTTGCGGGTTACGGGTCGACACGACACGACCCGCAAAATTTAAAATTTAAAAAAAAAGTGGGATTTTTTGAAAAATAAATAAATTAAAAACAATAAAAAATAAAAATAAAAATAAAAATAAAAAAGATTAGCTTCTGTTTTTTGAGATTTTTAGTTTCTTCTATTCTTTTCGATACTAAACAATGACTATATATATCAATATATAAATGAATAAAAATAATAATATAATAAAATATTTAATAAAAAAATAAAAAATGACACTGTGCGGGTTGACACGCGAACCCGCGGGTTGACACGTGACCCGACACGAAAAAAAACGGGTCACATTTACACAACCCTGACACGACCCGCCCTGACCCGCGGGTTGACACGACACGTGATTTGGCGGGTCGGGTCACGGGTCAACCCGCGGGTCAATACCTGTATTGCCACCCCTAGTTAATGTTGCTCGGTGTGGAATGTGTACATACCTCTGTTTAATTAATTAATTAATTATGAGAATGATGATGATGATGCTGTTTAGGAGTGTGCAAAAAAACTGGTTCACTTGTCCTGCCCTTGATCCGACTTTGACCCGACCCATAAATACCCATATTTTTTGAACTGGTTTAAATACTGACCCACTTTTATTTGGGTCAGTTTTAGACCTGACTCGTTTTAATATTGACCCACTGACCCAAAACTTGACTCATACCCATTATGTGAAAAAAAAATCACAATTACATTAAAAGAAAAGTTTTAACCTAAAACAATTACGTCAAAAATTTTTTTTGGAAAATATTTCCATAAAAATTTTCGCAAAAATTTTTGACGAAAAATATTTTCATCAAAATTTGTGACTAAAAACATATCGATAAAAAAATTTGACGGAATATTTTTTTTGTCAAATTTTTTTACGGAATCTAAATTTCGTTAATATATTTTACAAAAAACTATATTCATAAAAATTTTCGACGAAACACATTTTCATCGAAATTCTTTGACAGAAAAAAATTTCATCAAAATCTTTACAGATTTCAAATTTCGGCGAAAGTTTTCGACGGAAACATTTTCGTTAAACTTTTTGACAAAAAAAATTTCGTCAAAATTTTTAGGGAAACACATTTCTATCAAAAATTTTCAACTAAATATTTTCGTCAAGTTTTTTGATAAAGAATATATCCATCAAAATTTTCAACGGAACACATTTCTGTAAAAAAAATTCGTAAAATTTTTTGTCAAAAAATATTTCGATAAGAAATTTTGATAGAAAAAATATTTTGTCTAAATTCTTTAGAGAATCTAAATTTCGTCGAAAGTTTCAAATGAAACATTTTCTTCAAAACAATTTCCATTGAAAATTTCGACGAAACACATTTCCATCAAAAAATTTCATCAAAATTCTTTACAGATTTCAAATTTTGGCGAAAGTTTTTGAAGGAAACATTTTCGTCATCAAAAAATTTTGACGGCAAAAAATATCGACGACAAAAAATTTCATCAAAATTCTTTACAGATTTCAAATTTCGGCGAAAGTTTTCGACGGAAATATTTTCGTCATCAAAAAATTTTGACGGCAAAAAATTTCATCAAAATTCTTTACAGATTTCAAATTTTGGCGAAAGTTTTCGACGGAAACATTTTCGTCATCAAAAAATTTTGACGGCAAAAAATTTCGACGGCAAATAATTTCATCAAAATTCTTTACAGATTTCAAATTTCGGCGAAAGTTTTCTACGAAAAAATTTTCGTTAAATTTTTTGACAAAAAAAATTTTCGTCGAAATTTTTAGCGAAACACATTTCCATCGAAAATTTTCAACTAAATATTTTCGTCAAGTTTTTTGATAAAAAATTTCCATCAAAATTTTCAACGAAAAACATTTCTATTAAAAAATTCCGTAAATTTTTTTGACAAAAAAAACATTTTGATGAAAAAAATATTCTGTCAAAATTCTTTAGAGAATTTAAATTTCGTCGAAAGTTTCAAATGGAACATTTTCCTCGAAATAATTTCCGTCAGAACACATTCCCATCGAAATTTTGAACGAAAAACATTCCGTCAAATTTTTTGACAAAATTCTTTTTTCGTTTAAAACATTTGATGGAAGAAATCATTTTCGTCAAAACTGTTGACGGAAACTAAATTTCAATAGAAAATTTTTTTTTGTACAAATTTCGACGAAAAAATAATTTTGTGACAAAATTTTCGTCTTTTGCAACGTAAAAATTTCAACAAAATTTTGTGAGAAAACCAAGTCAAAAACGGGTCAGTTCAGATTTGACCCAGTTCAGAAACCAAGTCAGACCCACTTCAGAAACCAAGTCAGACCTACTTCAGAAACCAAGTCAGGTCAGATCCAAACTGGTTCTGAACTAGTTCAACAAAATCCAATCCAAGTCAGACCTGACTTGGATCAAATTAAAGCGGGTCAGGTCAAAATACCTGACCTATAAAAAACAAGTTAAGTCGAGTCGGATAAAAACCTGACCCGACCTGACCCATGCACAGCCCTAGTGCTGTTGGCCCCAATCGCGATTTGGGCTAAAGGCAATATTGATGTTGATGTTGAATGATGATTATGGTGGTGATTATTATTATTCTTATTCTTATTCTTATTATTAAGTATACGGTGTCATTAGCACTTGTACTTGGGAATTAATTGATGTTTACCCTGCAGGCACCTTACTATGATCCTAGGACTAATCTCCGTTATGCAAATGCTGATGTTTTCAAGATCGTCAGATCGCTTCCTAATGAGTATGTTCAAAGATACCTAGCTCTAAGGAATGCAGCAGTGGTTCTTAAGTAGTCTTGTCAGTTCCCTGACTTCCGAGACACCTTATTCTTATTCCTTCATGTTTTCTCTTTTCAATGCTTGTGAATTAAATATTTGAGGATATGAAATATGTTTACTCGTAGGACATTATTAACTTGTGTAATATTACTCTGTCGCCAACTTGGTCTTGTCTGTTAATTAGTTAATTGCGATATTTATATTGATAAATAACATTGCCAATTACTAATAAATGTTTTGTATGTGCAAAAGAAAAAACCTCATTCTATATAGCGAGAAATTCAGTTAACGTCATTTGACTAGGCCAAATTCTAGTTTGACACTTTATGGTTTGGTTATCCATCATTTTAATAAAAATAAAATGGTCACACTACTCTGCTTCCATGGGATAGATTAACTCATTAACATTAACATATTTTTAATCAATTATCAAACTGAATTAGCCATATGTCAAATTTATCGCAAACTCATCACTGTATGTCACATCAGTTGGTAGGAAACTCCTTAGGAGCAGCATAAATCCTCCATAACAAAATTCTGCTTCGAGTCGTTCCTCACTCTGCAATAAAAGATAATTTATTTTGGCTTTTTGACCCCATATTGTAGTTTGTAATTTTGTATCTCTCTCCCTCCAAGCCGTATTTTGAATATTTTCAATAGGAGAAATTCGAAAGACATGTTTTATTTGGTTTATTATACATTATGTTTTGATTTAGCTGGTTCAGTGTCCCTTAGTAATACTAGTCGTGTTGTATGTGTGTTTTCTAATCCTTTCGCCCACGCTTACTCTCATTTTATGCAGAAACTTATGTCGACAGTATTCTATTAGGTTCTCTATGATGAAATGAACAGAGAACCAATTACAATTTTTTGCAAATTGTCTTAAGCATGCATTGCAAACGCTTTCAATATGAGGGAAAAATATTTAAAATGACTGAAACAAAGTACTTGTTCCGGATGACCCAAGTACTAAAGTGGCCCAACTATCCAGGCCCAATATCGGGTGTGACCCCGCGTCAGCCCTAAGGGCTGACATGGACCTTCTCAACCCCCAATGTAGCGGCAGGTCCAAGGCATACACCAAAATGTCCCACCTTGGAACGCTAACCATCGAAGGCGACTACGTAAGACACCGCAAAGGGAAACTCTCCCTTTGCCCGGTGCTGACATCGCCAGAATACAGAGGGCGCAGCACTGCCACAATGACAGCGCCAGCACGCCTAACACTGCATCATGGGAGTAAATCCCAAGGAGAGTTGACCTCCCTCTCACCAACCCACACCGTTTCCCCTATAAATAGCCCCCATGGGCACACCTTACAGGTATCTTATGTATCGTTATATTGCCCATTTACTTGAGTCATATCATCCTTTTGCTTATTATCTATTCACTGCTTACACTTGGCTTTATACTTCTTGGCCTGGTCTATATCAGTGCTAAGGGTATTATCCATAATTGACTTATCCCCATCGGAAACATAGTGGGCTTATAGATCTCATCGGTACAGTACTAAAATATGAATGTTTTTGTTTTTTTGTTTCTTTTTTCCTCCATAAAAACAAGCTAGTCAAGTTGCGACTTCCAATTTTAGAAGTGGTACAACAGAACCTGTATGTACCCTCATAAAAAAATAATATAAAATAAATAAATGGTAGAAAAAATGTGAACAAATTAAAAATCTATGTAAAAGAAAGAAAAAAACTGGAGACCCGAATGGAAATCCCGTTGAGAATTAAAAAAATGAAATAATAACTTTAGGGGTATAGAGTCAGAAGCTCCATTGGGCAAAATATGTTTGAGTATAGCCATATCAACTTAACCTCTTAATTGATAATCATTGGTTTAAGAGATATTGGCCCCTATAGTGGGTCTTACAGCACTCAAATTAGATTAATTAGATGATCGACAAATCCATGAATATATGAAAAAAAAAAAAAAAAAAACAGACTTAACCTCTTAATTTGTAATATCATTTCCTCATCTAGGTAATACAGAACTTAACGAACACTTGAGCCCATAGGCTTGGTCTTTAACCACCAAAGCTCGGGTGCAATACTTGGTACAAACAAAAAGTAAAAAAAAAATAACAAAATACAGACCTTAATGTCAAGCTAACTTCTACTTTTACATATAGAGAGACATATTTTAATAAATAAATGCAAATTAACAGGTCTAGTTAATGTCAATATTTTACAAAAACAGACATGGCTTATGTAAAAAGAAAACCTTGTCCAACTTAACCTGTTTTTATTCTTATTTAGAGGTAAATCCAAGATAATTAAGAAATTAAAGTGCAAGTGGATGAATGTTTCAAATTATAGTAGTGGAACTCCGAACTTTTTAGCCTTAGAATTGATGGTGCGCAGCAGGAAAAAAAAAAAAGTCAAATAAAATATATTCAAGAAAAATTATATATTTGTTGACACACAATAAGACTTTTAGTTTCCCATGAGTGAAACTAATCCCTGCTGGTATATAAATTCCAACAATCAAGTAAAATTGAAACAGTATTGAACTGAATGTTCTATCTGAGATGGATGAAGGGGGTTCATAACTTACCAACTGATATAGGATCAGTATGTACAAAAAAACTTGCAGAAACTATCAAATAGCAAAGAATGAGCATTATTCCTTTGAAGTAGTTCGAAGTTCCATTCTACATGTTGAAACGAAGTTCAAGTAAAGATCAAGTCCATGCAGATGTAGGTAGTTCACATAATAAATCACTATAAAAACGATAAATTAGTACAATATTCTCATTCATAGATATTCAACAAATCGAGGGTTGGAAGGGAAGAAAGATATTGGCATAGTAATTGACTTACGTGCAACATGAAGGCAACTATGATAACAGTCATGAAAAGGGAAGTTGTCTCGAAAGGTTGAAAATTCAAGTCCATAGGGCACTCAATCATCCATCCAACAACCACACAAAAAGGAATCTGTAAAATCAATCTTCAATGTTACTCAAATTAAAATCTATGTTTCTTAAAATACTTCGTTCTGATCATTTAGAATGTTTATTGACATGAAGGATTGTGGTTTGGCCAAGAAAATATATATTCTCAATGTCTAAGTGCCTTTGGTTTAAAATACATTTTACTTAGTGGTCTTAAAGTTCAAGAGAAATTTAAGGATCCACATACAAATTCTGTAATCACGCATTTCAACTTTAATGTGAGTCATATTGGTTCTTTACATGTAAAACAGCCCAAATATAGTGAGTGATGATATTAGAGTTTCCTTAACGAAGTTAAAAGTTTAATTCTTATCATCTCCATTCTTCTAAGTAATTTATAAGTTTAAAATAACGTTTATATTTGTTCTTTCACAATACTTTTGCTTTTAGGGTCCTTGTGAGAGGGTGTGTTAGAGGAGATGGTTGTTTATCATGGTATCAGAGCTATGGAGTCACGAGTTTGATCCTCACCGCTTCCCACTAGAGATATAATATAAAATCATTGGCTTTGATATCACTTGTTGGGCCGACAGGGGGAGTTCATGGCGAGGAGAGACCGCCATCCATGGTTAAGTGAATAACGACATTAAGTGTGGTGTTAGCCACCACAATCAACCCAAAACCTTAAGGCATTAGATGCATGAGTCCTTTTAGTTATATTGCGCTCACTCAATCCATTCTTAACCTATGTGAGATTTCACTCACTCACACTTGGATTCCCCAACAACTTCCTTGTTGACATGGTTGCTACTAGGTCAACCAACTAGTATCTTCAGTATTATCGTTGACAACATCACTACTCTTAAACTTTTGTGATGACATTTGCTTCTATCAGGTCATGGTAGCCTCCGTATTATCAAAATGTTATCTTTTATTGATTGTTCTTTTATAGCTGTTAAGGCAAATCTTCTTCCCGTAATGAAGACAACTTCAGTATTGCACTCACTTTTACCTTTACCTTTGTTGCTTTGACATCTCCTGGCAATTTTAATATTGTCATGTGTCACTTGTTTCCACGTGTAATAAAATTTCATTTTGATCCCAACAACTTCAAAATCAAATGTAAAGGTGTTTCTTTCTCTTTCTCTCTGTGTCTCTCTCTCTCTCTCTTTTCAAGATGGATAATAATTTTTAATAAAGGTACAAATTCATTAACCAGCAACCTCTCGTCTTAAGGTAGTTGCATATGCTTTATATTTGTATCTAACTCACTAAAATATAGCTAGGGAAATATAATATTATTCTTTAAACTTTCATTAAAAGAGAAAAGCTTACCACGAACATTGATATTTGTATTGAAGACCCTACAGCTACTCCCATAGATATGTCCTATATGAATGACAGAGCCAGGTCAGATGTAGAGGAAATCATATTCATCTTCATTTATTATTCAAATTATTTTGTTTTCCTCATACGAATTAAATTTATCACATTTTATCTTAATGTGTGCAATTTTAAGGAAAGAGAACGTAGAACTCTCTTATATTTATGCATAAACTGTTCATATATGTTAAAATCACATCATTACTGGTTAGGGTTAATTAATACTCACGAGTTTGTCTTTGACAGCAAACACGATTGCTCCAACATGTTCTGCAGCATTCCCAACTACAGGGAGAAGAATAACACTAAGAAATGCCACAGGCATTTTAAACTCTTTCGATGCCCCCTGAAAATATTGCATATGCTACAAGTATAGCTCAGGCCATAAGATTACCAATAATGGGAAGAAAAAAAAAAGGTAAACTATGAATATGCTAGTACTAAGCACTAATGAAATCCAAAAGGAAATATAATTCATAAGAACTTAAACTTTCCAATGTAAAAGAACATTTGGAATTTGCAAATCATAAAATAATAGGTAAATGACTGACGGAAACTATTAATAACCCATTTCAACATAGGTCATCCTATGTTAGTACTAAGTAAAAAATGAAAACATGTTACCCCAAAAAAAATATGAAAACAAAAAGAGAAAAACAAAAAGAAATCAAACAAGATAAAAGGTAGATTTTCCATTACGACAAATATATTTCGATTGCTTTATAAGTCAAGGAAATGAATAAGGTGTTAAAAGGCAAGAAAATGATTCTTAGTTTCCAGAGAGATATATGAGAAAGAAAAGAAAAGGGAAAAGAGAAAGAATACTTCCTTCCCTAATGTTTTACTGAATTACAACTAAGACCAAAGTAGAGAATTCTCTTTCCAAGGATTTATCCTTCATAAATGGTTTTCCCTTTCTACAAACAGCACTAATACTCAATTCCCAAATGATTACAATTCTGAATGCCTCCTCTTCTACCATCTCCTACCATTTAAGCTAATTTCCTATCTATAATAAATTTAACTGCCCAAACATAACAATTATAACTAACTAACTAACTACTCTCTGGGCCCTATAATAAGGTGACAATGAAAGAGAGGACATAAAATTTCTAAGAATTTAATTTACCTCTATAGTGTTAACCAAGTATTCTGACAGGACCGATATACCTCCTGTTAAGATTGACAGCCATATCATTGATTCCCTCATAGAAATCTCAGGAGCTTCTGCATCATCTGAAGTCTCTTCATTGAGACCCGTATCCTAAAAATCATTAGTCACAGTTATAAATTAAGTCAAATATTATGTCAAACCTCAGAGTTCACTATACGTGGATCATTAATTGCATAATATTTTGATTTTAAATGTTTCCCAATGTTGAGATACTAAATTGGAAGATTAAATGTATGGTAGAAATCTTTGCATCATAGCATAGGATTTATATTTGTAAAATGTTCAAACCAACATTGATATTATCATTAGATATAATATAAAAGGGTTTATCTTTTGTCATGTCACATGACATAAAGTTATGTAATGTCATCCAAAACTACATCGTTTTGAGAGTTAGGGGAATTAATGAAGGGTGTTTTGGTAAAATTCATATAATAAATAAGCAAAAAAAAAATACTAAAACACCCTTCATTAATTTCCTTAACTTCCAAAACGACATAGTTTTGGGATGACATGATTTAACTTTATGTCATGTGACATGACGAGTAATGAACCCTACAAAAAATCAATGAAGGTTCATCACTTACAAGCTTAAAAGGTTAGGAGAAATGATTGTTTACATGGTAGGCTGGGCTGCTGCATCATCCACCCTTCAAAATCAATGGACTCTCGAGTAGGTGGATATTGCACATGTCATTTTTTTGGTTCTACCTTGTGCTGACTGAATTCCACTAGAAAGTGGGGCCGTGATGATCAAACTCATTCAAGCTCAATGGGCTCTTGTGTGATTGGAATTGCACATGACATTTTTTTTTGTTCTACCTTGTGCTAACTAAATTTCTCTAGAAAGTGGGGCGGTGAGGATCGAATTCGTGATCCAGTACTCACAAAAGTTTTGATACCATGATAAACAATCATCTCACTTAAAAGCTTAAACTTGTAACTGATGGCCCATCAATGACTTTTATATTATATTTCTCTAACAAGTTAGATATAATATAAACCATTGAAAGCCCATCTCTAACAACAAGTTTTTAGGTTGAAATGGTTCTTTATCATTATCCACTATCAAATATTAATGAGTTACACAATATATTGAATCCTGTATAAACACATTGAGAGAAAAATAAGTTATGTTAAATCTGCCTCTACCAAAGCATCTATCTACCGATGTGTGTGTATATATATGTTCTGTTTAGTAAAAGAAAGAAAACAACCATTGAGGCCTAACCTCATGAACTGGGACTTGTAAATTCTTCTGACTCTTCACTTGAAACACTATATAGGAAGCATAAGCCAGAAGCATAATGCAACTAGTAAATCTTGAAAGAGTTAACTCAGATTTCTCATGTTCTAATTCTGTGTTTGTAGCTTGGAGGACAGCTGGAAGTAACAGGCCCATTACTGCCATCAATAGTAATCCAAAATCCACAGGAGCATCTGCCTGATGATTACAGAAGGTCAATTTCTGCTATATTGTGACAGCCAAGTCATGAAGTATATGAAAGATAAAAAAAAAAAAAAAGGAAATGTTGTTGATAAATCAAAATCATACATGGTTAAATACTTGTTCTCTCTTATAAAACACTAGTCCACCAGCAAAGAATGCACATCCAAGCACTAACAACAGGTTCGACAAAATTGAGCCTAGTAGTGATTGTTGAACAAGACGAATTAAGCCACTTTTGAGGGCGTGAATTGAGATAATTAACTCTGTTGCATTTCCAAATGTGGCATATAAAAGACCACCAACTGCAAAGTCAAATTGGAGATGAAGTAATTAAAATAAGCTGCTAAGGCTTCTGCTACACATCAGAATAAGAAGAGAATATTGACAGAAGGAATTTATTAAGAGAAGAATACATATAGCAGTGCGGATGAATTTCATGAAACACAATCACAAAAAGTTTACAAATTATGTTGTAATTGAAGAAGGGAAAGCAAAATGTACCTGCAGGTCCAGTGAAGAAAGCTAGTTGCCTGCATTGAAAGCAGGCCAAAAGTTGCTTTATAATCAAATTCTTAAACTCTCTTTCAAATAAAGTCTATTTGAATATGTTCTTCAAAGCATCACATACATTGATTTCAGAGCATGCTTGCCAAAGTAACCATGAAAAAAAATGAACAAATCTCAAATCGTTTCTACCATCTTCATTAGAAGAAAGACAAGAAATAAAAGCTTAATATATGGATATTGGATAGACTGATTTTTGTAAGAGGTTTCGATAACAGTTGCAAAACTTAATTGCAAAATTATTCCCGCATGTCTCATTCATGAGATAAACAAAAAGAACACAGTTTTGTACCAAAAAATAAAGAACACAAAGTTAGTAATACATGTTCAGTTACCACCAAGTTTTATTTGCAACTAAGATGTTTAGTTAAATTTGTACAAACAGTTTCCACAGTATACGTCCATTAGTCACACCATTATGTGTAGCCTAATCTTTAAACTTTTATTTTCAAAGTTCACTTAATAATTTAGAGTAACTTACTCTGTTGTATAGCCTAAACGCTCTGCCAAGGGTATAATGCCTAATAAGCTGAAAAGAAAGACCAAACCCTGAGACACATTTGAAGAAGTCAGCTAAATCCACAGGATTATTCAATTATACATTAATCAATTGCATGATTAACAATGTAATCAACATGTAACAAGCAGATGAATAATGAAACTTACATGACTATCAAACAATTTGTCTACCAAAATTGCCATGGGGCCAAAAGGCATGAGTAAGGTTATCTTGGTGGAGAGGACTACCACTTTAATGCTACTTAGCACCTTACTTCTGATTACATCTTGTGAGAACTTCTCACAGTCCTGATCAATTGGTGAATCCTCTTCAAAGGATAGATTTTTTCTAGGAAATGAAGAAGGATTAAGTAGGCTGGCTTCTTCAAGTTCTATCACAGTTCTTCCCTCTAAGGATCCCATCTGCAGAGTCAAATCTTTCTTAACATAAAGATATTACTAATTATATAAAGAAAAGTACCAAGTGTAATGATATAAATAAGTTTTAACATGCGTATATATATACAGAATTAGAAAAATTAAAATCAAACATGAACATGGAATGGATATGTAAAGAACCAATTCAACCCAAAAGCTTAAGCTATTGGGTGAGGCTACATTAATGGTTTTTATATATCTCAATACGCCCCCTCACACGAGAGCCCACTGGACTTGAAGGGTGGACAATGCACAGGCCCATCTACATGTGCGAAGGAAGAAATTCCACTAGAAAGAAAGTGGGGGCGACGAGAATCGAACCCGGTACACCGAGGCTCTGATACCATGTAAAGAACCAATTCAACCCAAAAGCTTAAGCTATTGGGTGAGGCTACATTAATGGTTTTTATATATCTCAACAGATATATATGTGAGCAATTGAGGAATTGTTACACAAGAGGACATACCGACATAGGCCTCTTCATTGTTTTAATTTTTTCTGTGTCCTTATGGTAATGTTTCCCAAATGAATCAAAACTAGTACCTGCATGAAAAAAGGTAAATATCAAAACATTAAAAAATATAGGGTCAAGTGTGTGTCCTTTTAAATGACACAAGTTGTGTCATTTTAGTTTTTAACATTATGTATTACCAGTAGTACATAGTTATAATATAAAAAAAAAAAATCTCTCTCCATGTCAGCTGAAGTGCCTGATGAAAGAAGAAAAAAAAATAACTTTTCATATTATAACTATGTACTACCCATAATACATAATGTTAAAAATTAGAATGACACAACTTGTGTCCTTTAAAAGAATAAATATTTTTCCCAAAAATATATGATATTGGTGAGCAATCAAGGAGACGTAGTAGATTAAGTTAAGTTTATCCTTGAAATGCAGATTAACTGAAGTTTATAGCAGATTGTGCTATGAAGCTCTCTCTCTCTCTCTTTCTGCGCAAGGTTCAGAAAAGGTCTATATTATATATAGTAGGCAGTCTTAGCATGCATTTGCAAAATGACACCATACGGTCACATGGTGAATTGGTGACAACATCAATGGTTGTGAACAGCGTACGGTGAAGGCGAAAGGTTTTTCCAAAATTACTTCTCCAAGGATTGAAATTTTGACATTGGGATTCAAACAGTCACTTTTAACCATTGAGATGGCCACCATTGAATAACCAAAAAATAAAAGGAAAGAAAACAAAAAAAAAACTGAACAAACTGTTACTTTTATAATGAAATTTTATATTTAACCTTGGTAGATAGTCTAACTAAGCCAAAAGATAGAGATGAAAAATGAAATCAAAATAAAAAGAATAAACTGACCTTTCACAATTCCACAGTCTAAACCAATTTAGATGTGGATCTATAGTCACAAGATGAGACAACTCAACTGAACGCGGATAATGAATAAGTTATAGATAAGAGAAATCTAAAAACCAAATTGGTTAAAGAGAAATTTTTCTATAAAATCACATTTTCTTGTTCTTTGGTTATAGAATCTGCCATAGGTGGAGATCAAGTTGTTGAGAAGATATTATAGAAAAAGAAAAAAATTAAGAACTGAATTTACCTAAACTCATTGTCCACGTGGCTCCGATGGCGCCAACATCGCCTATTTGTCTCTCAGTTTGAAAACAAAGCACCTGCTCTCTCTCTCTCTCTCTCTCTTTTTTTCCTTTTACATTTTTAAAAAGCACATGCTTTTATTGAAAAATTCATAAGATGAAATAACAAACCATGCACATGTTATTGGGATTGGGATTCCGCTGTTATTAAGTATTGTAATGATCCCTTTTTGGATATTTTTTTTGGGTTTGCTTTTTCTGCAGTTAGATAAGTTATTTGCAGTAAGTCAATACGACGTCGTTTTAGGACGGAAATTATGGTGTTTTTGTAATTTTAATTTATTTCAGGGTTATAATAGTCTTTATACTTATAATTTTTTAAGATTTCAATACCAAAACGACGTCGTTTTGGGAATAAATGCAGATAATTTATCTGCATTAACTGCAGAAACATTTTTCCCATTTTTTTTCCTGCTCCGGGATTATGTTTCTTTATATATTTTTTTTTCTTTTTTTGGTAAACAATTTTGATGTTTTTTTTATGTTGTATAGGTGCTCTGTCCACCAAATTCATAATTCATTCTATAGCAGTTGATTGTAACTTTCTATCTTTGGATTCCAAAAGTTTAAAGAGAATATAGGTTACTCTATTTTAATTCCAGGTATTCTCATAAATTATAGTGAGAATGTATAGGTTGATTGATTAAAAGAGTATTAAAAAAACTAATGTTTTTTAAAAAATTAAAAAAATATATTCGAATGGAATAATTTTGTTTTGTGGACACGTCATCTGTGTAATATGTCACTTCACGCGGCGCTAGTTACACCTATTTAAAAAAAGAATTTTATAAGAGTTATGTTGTAGGAAAAGTGATTGTGTAATGTTATAGAGATTCGTTTTGTGTGCTGTAATTTCTTTTTTTTCTTTTTTATTAAAAAAGTGTGGGCCCCACAAAATATTGTGTGTAGAAAAATTTGTTGTGTCATGTTAAATGACAAATGCAAATCCCTTTAAAAAATAAGCTTAGAAAGTGCCAAATGATCCGTATTTGAAACATGTGAGGTGTCAAAATAGATTGACACAACATAAATTTGACACGATATGAATATACACATCATGAATATGGCATGAATTTTTTGCAGGTTGACACGACACGACATAAATATTAACATGTGAACTATGAGTTAAAATAGTAATTGACCAAAAGAAATTAAAAAAATGGGTCGAAATTAAAAAAATGGATCGAATTCGTGTTGACATGATACAATATGCAACTTGACACAAATTTTTTGTGTATCAATTTTTCCAACACAAACATGCTACGTTTTTTTTGCGGCTCAACTTGAATATGAATTTTCATGTCATGTCGCAGATTGACCCGTGTGTCAACCTATTTTGACACCCTACGTGTGACTAGATTATCCCATTTTGATTTTTTTCTATATTTTGTTGGAAATAATTTTATTATATGCCTTTGATCAATGTACCGAATTTATAATAATAGGTTGATTGATCAATGTAGTGAATTTGTTTTACTAAAATAATGTAAAATAAAACTTATTTATTATTCCCTAACTATTATTAATTCATGTTATCTACTTTCTTATTATAGAACCTGTTTGGGATTCTTGATGAACACTTGATGTTTCTTTTTAACTTGTAGCAGTTTCTCGTAATACATTGTATTATTGTAGGCTTCTTTGATTGGTAGAAGGATTATTTTTAGATTGCCGAAAAATTGATGTTGGAATCTTATATATTTATTCACGTTTGATATAAGTTTGACTGTTAAAGGGCTGAGTCGAACCGGGGCTTTGGTTTTGAAAGGTTAAGCTTTTGTTTAAATATGTTAAACTGGCCTAGCCTGTAATCTATTATGAATATAATTATCGGTCTGTGGTCTGTTTTATTTACAAAAAATAAAAGCCTAACTTATCCTGTTAGCCTATTAAATAAAATCAAAACAACCAAAATTTATTCAAACAGAATATATGGTCAACAATACTAATAATTTCATAAAAATTCATAAATTCAATGTATATCCAAACAACATAATATAGAACAAAATTATTTAAAAAATGCTTGGAGATAGCAAAAATCAAAAGAGAAAACGATGGTGAAATGCTTGGAGATGGCTTCCACGAGAGAACGGTTGCTTGATGGTTTAAGTGGGATGGGCGCGATGATAGGAGTGAAAATTAGGTTAGTATAAAAATATAAAATAAAATAAAAAGAGTTAGTAGGTTAGTCTTATGGGTCTTAAAATCGAGCTTTTGAATTGGAGCTTAATATTTTTTTATTAAATAAATTTTTATATAAATCTAAATCTGAACCCAACACCAAAACCAGGATTATAAGGTTTGTGAAAATTTTCCTGGAAATTTGATTTTCCTATAATTCTTATTGAACAATTTGTAAAACAAAATGCCATCCAAGAATCAAGGTGGTATTCTTGGATTCTCGGGACAATGGAAAATTTCACACGAAAAAACTGACAAAAATTACCCTCCCTAATAACCCTATCCGCGATATGCCCTCTTCACAAAATTGATAAGAGAAAGACCACCTTTAACAAGGTATTTCACATGAAAAATACGTCTTTATCTCGTGTTCGATAAACCCTGAATGTGGTCAACGATTTTGGGTAAGCTTCGTTTAATTATTTATTTAATGTTTTGAGATTGTTTGGGAGCAATTTGATTGGAGGAATGAGGGTTTGTTTGGTTATGGGGTTTGTGGGAAAATTTGGGGGGGTTTGATTATGGTTTGGGTGTTTGGGATGAATTAAAGGAGGAAAAGGGTAAACACCGAAGGTGTGTGGAGGAAGAAAGTGTTTGGAGAGTGCAGTAAGGTTTGGGAGGAAAGAACAAAGAGCACAAGGGTAATTTGATGAAAGGGGAAAGAAAAACACAGGGAGGGTTGGAAGAACGCGTAGGGAATGAAATGAAATGAAATGAAGCAGAATCAATGGAGGAAAATGAAAAGACAAATACGAGCGTATCAGGTACTGAATAATGGATTTGCAAAATGCAAGCTATGTCACACAGTTATAAAGGTTATTTTTTATAAAATCACCTTACATCCTCAATAATATTTGACTATCAACCAAATATAGAATAAAAAAATTTGAGTTAACATTTGTGATAATATTTTGGTCTATTAAACAGTTTTTTGGTCACAATTCCGAGAAATTTACTTTCCGAGCATATTTATGGGAATCATGATTCTTACGGACAAAAATATTTCCTCTCTACCAGACGCCTCTAAATATTTTGACAAAAACTAACATATGCTATGATTTTTTTTTTTGAAAAGCAAACAGGAAACATAAAAACAAAAAAAGAAACTAGGAACACCTCCTAGACCAAACTACTCCTACATAGTCCCTTTCAAGTTTGTCACGACAACCAGAAGGAGGCGAGTCAAACTCTTGTAAAGACCAATCAAAGGAGTAGGCAAAAGAGGCCATCCAATCGGCAACCCCATTCCCTTCCCTATGAATATGAGAAATTCTAACCCTCCAATTCCAATCCAGCATATTCCTTATGCGCAAGACCAAGTTAGAGGCTGGATGATGAGAGCTGCACCCTTCTCTTATGAAAAACTGGGCTACTAAGGAATCACCTTCAAGCCAGACAAAACGGAAACCTTTCCTCCATGCAATCTCAAGCCCAAGGAGACAACCCCAAAGTTCTGCTAACAAAACATTACCACAGCCAAGATTTTTACAAAAGCCAACAAGCCACCTTCCACTAGCATTCCTAAATACACCCCCACAAGCAGAAGCTTCTCCGTTATTCATACTTGACCCATCCACATTGAGCTTAACCCAAGGGTCCGAAGGAAAAACCCAAGAAACTAATTTCTCTTTATTCGAGTTAGTCTCAAGACCAGCAACCCGAAGCGTGTTTTCTGACCAAGAAAAATCTTCACCATAGACCATAGCAGCTCTAAAAGTGCCATAAGCAGGAACAGAAGATCCCTGAAAAATTTTCTTATTCCTAGCTTGCCAAATGAAACAGGAAATGATACCAAACAGAAGAGGCCATGATGGCAAATTGGACCAATTACGATCCTCAGAGATATTGGACAACACCCATTGCTGAAGATTAAGAGAGAAAAAATCCTCCCAAGCCTCTCGCTTAACTGCAATCTCCCACACTTTTTTTGCTGCAATACAATCTCTAACCGCATGTAAGGAAGTTTCCGTAAAACAATTGCACAGATGACATATATCTGAACCCGCCATGTGCCGTCTGCAACGCCTTTCATTTGTCAAAATTTTATCTCCTAACAACAGCCAAAGGAACGTACGAATCCGTTCAGGTCCATGCCACTGCCAAACGCGATTCCAAGGTAAATTGGTAGATTCCTCGTTACCCCTGGATATGGCCATATAAGCGGACTTCAGCGAAAAACTCCCATCAGATGTCCTTGTCCACAAAATTCGGTCATGACCATTAACATCCGAAGGAGGAAGGATGTTATTAATACGAGCATTGACGTGATCGGGAAGACTATGCTGGAAAGCCCCCCACATCCAACTTCCGGAGGATGAGACAAGATCAGAGACCATTAGCTGATGATTTATCTGAGAGGGATCAGAAATAGCAGCATAGGATGAGAGTGCACCACAACCCGGAACCCACGGGTCATCCCAAAAATGAGTAGAATTTCTATTACCTAGCAAAATTCTGGAATGCTGTAATATCACAGGCCAAGACGAAACAATTGCTTTCCAAAGAGAGGAGCTATTCCGAGTAGCAGAAATATTAGGAACCAAATCAGACTGAACTTTATACTTGCTCTTTAAAACTCTAGCCCAAAGCGCGTCCGGATTAGAAAGGATCCCATAACCAATTTTCATAATAAAAGCCCTGTTAACCTCCTTCATTTTCCTCAGACCCAGCCCTCCATGATCTTTATCCATGCACAACTGATCCCACGCAACCAGATGAGGACGAGTAGATGCTCTATTAGAACCCCACAAAAACCTCCTAATATGTTTCTCAATATCATTGCAGATTCCGAGAGGAACAACAGAAACTTGCATTGTGTAGGCTGGAATAGCTGAGAGAACAGCTTTCGAAAGTGTAATTCTTCCTGCTAGAGAAAGACTGGTGTGGTTCCATGGTGTATTCACTATATTTAAATTTATTTTGTTCTAGATGCCTTTTTGTATTGGAAAATATTTACTGATTGATTGATTTTTGGTAGAACGAGATATTAATTAGGAGGGGATATTTTGACTACTAAAAGTTTCCACTACTACCTTACTACCTATCAAATCACCATTGGATCATAGAGAGAGAATGTTAAAAAGTTTTTGAAGAAAGAGAAAATGTTAATCCAATGGTGATTAGATAGGTAGTAAGGTGGTAGTGGAAACTTTTGGTAGTTAAAATATCATCCCTAGTTAACTAGATATAGCTCCAATTCTACTTTTTGAAATCCTTGAAAATCTTCTCGCTAGCCTAAGATAGGCTTGTGTAACGCAAAAGGAGAAACTATTCGCTTAAGGGATTGTTCGAGACAAATATCTGCACCAAATATGGATGGATTTGTAATAAGGTTTTGATTTCTTTGAAATGCTAAATATTTTCTTATTCACATTCCCTATTTCACCTTGGTCTCCATACTCCACAGATTTACCATGTTAATAATGCATTATGAGATTCATAGACTGTATAATATGTTTGCATTTACTTGGAGGCAGGGCCTATTGTAAGAAAAACTGGTGTTATAGCTGATCTAGTAGGAGGAACATAACTATCGCGGTATTTTGGTATTTGGTGGCGATAGTTTTTGGAGTATTTTAATTTTAAATGTCCGTTTGTAAGTATGTGGCATTTGACTGGGTTCTAACATTAAGGATATTGTTTCTTCTAATTTTAACATGGCAAAAATATTTCTGTTTTTCTTGTATATTTTTATTTTTTTGTCACGTTCATATAATAAAAGTAAGTGGATATTATAAACTTACCTCAAGGATTTTAGCACAAGCCCACACTCCAATATAAACACGTATGCTTCAAATTAATCCTCAAGTGCAAGGTTCTCTAGGCACACATAGAGTAGGAACCATGATGCTCACCGGCAAGTGTACCGATCGCACAAGTAATATAGTGATAAAAAAAGTATCGTCTCCACAGAAATTGTGATCAAATATCAAATAATCGTTCCTTTTAAGATGGAAAGATTTCAAATAGGTGTGACAAATATTGTTGAGTTGATTAAAAATAAGAAATAAGAGCAAGAACGTATTTTTGGAATTTTTGTGATGAATAATTAAAATAAAAATAAAAATAAGGATTGATTTGTAAAAGTATGAGAAAACATTGTAGCTAGAGTGCACTTACCAAATGATTCCCGCTTCTCACTCTGGATTGATTTACAATACTCATTTATATAATTACTCAGATAAATTATTATCTAAAAATATTCAGTAATTAACCCTCAATTCCTTGCAAGATTAACCCTTTAACCCCAATTGGAACCCCAATTCCTTGCAATGTTCCTCATGGCATTAAGCAATGAACCCAATAATTTAAGCATCTGTAATCAAATATACATCTATTCCTAGCATGCATATAAATTGTTATCCTACCCCCTTTCAAGATCAAAACTCCAATATTCCTATCTAGGGTTCTAACCCTCAAATTATCATCAACTATTAGATTGATCAGTTCTAACATAAAAGACAGAAATTACGCATAGGGTAGAGATAAAGATAATTATATAAACGAATAATTATAAACCAATCTGTTGTAACAAGGGTTCACATAGGGTTTGTGACCCTAACTACAATAAAAAGAAACTAGCCAACCATTATCATGACTGACCTATCAATATTCAACATGAACTGAAAATTGGAAAATGGGAGAACAAGATGAACAAGATCTTCGCAAGACTCTCTCTCTAAGCACGACCGCCGCCTCTCAAGAATTAGGTTTTTTTCTGTGTAAAACATCCTATTTATAAGCCATCTTTTCTTCTTCCAAGTCTGCCCTTGTCAAAACCCGGTACTGCAAAAATCGCAAACTGGCGCGGGTCTGCGCCATTGTGGCGCTGGTTCGCGCCATTTCTCTGTCCATTGGCCCTGCATAGCGGCGCTAAGTTGTGGCAGTGTGGCGCTAACTTGTGCCAGTTCTCTGGAAAATGGCCTAGCAAGGTTGGTGCAGCACAGAACTTCCACCGTTGTGGATTTGCGCCACCAAGCTTTTTGTAATTTCCATCTCTTTTCTCTATATAAACATAACAAATAGGTGAGAAATGTCATTGAGATGGAAAAGTGAATACAATAAGCAAATATGTATAAAAAAATGCTCTTTTATGACTTAATTCTCATCATTTCTAGCTTGGAAAACTCTATCTGCCAGAGGCACATCAAACCATTCCTAGATTTAAACGTTGTTGTCCCCAACAATGTACAAGACTCAATCGAGGAAACATTCAATTAATCCAACATAACAATCCATAGACACTCTCAGACACAATATGCTATGCATGACTGACCCAATATCATAAATTCCCAACAATGTCATCAGCTTCTTAAAGATACAAGTCTACATTGATTACCCCTCACACAAATAAATAATGTCCACTCAACACTCAGTGTTTAAGGGTATCATGAGCACTCACTCAATCACAACTATAACACTACCATAGGCTTGATCATATTCTCAAAAATTCTTAAAACTGAAGAATCAAACACATGCACCAATTGATCAAAAGGACTTCACAGGTTGTAACTTGGCCAAGTTAAAGGGTAGGAATATATGGATAGTAGTTCAAACAACAATGAGATTGAAAAAATGAAACTCTTTCACTTTAGCACATTCAACTCAATGATTTTGCTCCACTAGCATTCCCACAGAATTTCAGGAATTAATTCCTGTCAGCCACCTTTTATGCAAATTCACCCTTTTCTTTTTCTTTCTTTTTCATTTTTTATAAGGGTACAGATGACATCTACATCCCCTACTTACTTGACCTTTGTGGAGCTTACCTCAATCTCTTTGTTTTATTTTCAACACATCAGTAATTCAATCTCAATCAAGGTAAGTCACATGAATATAGGTTAAACCATCAATTAGGCCACAGGTCATTTATCAACAAATTAAGTTCAGGCTCAAGGGGCTAGCAATGGAAAAATTTCATACAGGTAGGCTATTTTGGCCATAGGCTAACAAGAACAAAATGCTTTTATCCTCTCAACCAAAGTATGCATTACAGAGTGTTACAACAGTGATGTCTCTCAACAAGAAAATTCAGTGTTTAAGCTCAAACCTCACAGCTATGGTAGCAATATAGACTCAAGAAAATTGACTTCAGACATTATCAGAATTTCACAACATTAATTCAGACAAACGAGCAATCATGTAATCCAATTATACCTATGCAATGACATGCCAGAATGTCATACAACATACTTCCAAAAATTCAGTCAAGCACATTAACTAGATAAGCACGTTTAAACCTGAGAATTGCTTGAGAAACAGATCAATATTTTTTTATTTTTTTAGATAAAGATAAAGAGCAACACAAAATCCTAACTAAAATAAAAAACAAATAAAAAATAAAAGAGTTTAGAATATCTCCCCTGATAAAAGAATTGCAGTTTCAAGATGCTTTCCTAAAGCCTACCATTCCCAGATTTAAAGAATTGTTGTCCCCAACAATAATCAAACCAAAAGATGGATGAAAAACCTGCACCATGGAACAAACAGCGGCATATAAGATAAACTATAATGCGCACAAGATAACATCAGAGTGTTTCGGAAATATACCAACTCAAAACAGCTAAATGACCCTAACATCAACCTATGGTCATAATAAAATAGCAAAAGCACTAAAACATAAACTAAAATAATATACAAGACATCTCCATCAACAAGAAGATATAATCAATCCTCCATGTCATCTCCCTCAGCAGCATGAGATGACTCAGCAAATGGAGGATCTGGTGGTACTGGATGCATCGGTGCATGAGACCACCATTCCCAGATTTGATTCCAACCATGAAACCATGTGAAGAACTCTTTGAAGTATTGTTTTCTCTGAGAGATAGAGTCTCGGTGTCTCTTCTCACAGATTCTCCTTTTGGTGGCCTTCAACCTCCGGCAATCCGTACACATCCTCCAACCAGTATCAAAGAGTTTTACAACTTCCTTTCTCATTATCTTTTTCATTGTAGGATTACGCCTCCTTTGAGGTTTCCTCACATGTTTGACATCATTCTCCATGTCAATTTTGTGGGTACAGAAAGAAGGATCTGTACCTTTCAAATCATAAATAGACCACCCTATGGCAGTCTTATGTTCCTTCAGCACTTCAATCAGCCTTCTTTCTTGCTCAGAAGACAATCCTTTATTAATGATAACAGGATAAGTCTCCTCATCACCCAAGAAAATATATTTAAGAGTTTCAGGAAGCTCCTTCAACTCCACTTTTGGGGCACCATCTTCTTTGTCATCATTTTTTTTTCAAGAACCTCAAACGCTACATTTTTTTCTTTCTCAAAAGGAACAATCTCATGCGCCTCAAGTTCTTCATCAAGATCTTGACTAGAAGATTTTTCTTTTTTCCCCACTTGCTCTAGAACATCAAGTCTAAAACAATCGTCTTTGTCAGAAGATTGTTTCATAGAGTCAAAGACATTGATGGTCATGGACTCATCATTCATTCTTAACTCAAGCTTCCCGTTTTCAACATCAATCATTGCCCGAGCAGTAGCCAAGAAAGGTCTACCCAGCAAAAGAGGCATTTCAGTTCCTCCTTCAATGTCCAACACTACAAAATCTGCTGGAAAAATGAACTTGTCCACTTTCACAAGGACATCTTCAATTAGACCACTAGGTTTCCTTAAAGATTTGTCAACAAGTTGCAAGGAAACCATAGTAGGTTTGAGCTCAGATATCCCCAAAGATTTATACACGGACAATGGCATCAAAATTATACTTGCCCCAAGATCACACAAAGCTTTGCCAATATTTGTGTTACCAATGGCAATAGGAATATTAAAACTCCCTGGATTATGACGCTTAGGAGGAGACTTCTTCTGTATTATCGCACTACACTCCTCAGTGAGTGTCACCGTTTGGCATTCCTGCAATTTGTGTTTTCTTGACAAAAGGTCCTTCATAAACTTGGCATAATTGGGTATATTAGCTAAGGCTTCAGCAAATGGAATATTAATGTGAAGCTTTTTGAATATATCAAGGAACCTGACATATTGCTGCTTCTGAGCATCCTGCTTGAATCTTTCAGGACAGGGTGCCATAGCTCTCATATACTCAAGACTCAACTCATGCTTCTCCTTTACTATAACACCTCGTATTTCTAAAACTTATAATTATATTTGAAAATAAGGATTAAAGGGTAGGATTGGTGAAAATCCTGAAATTAAGGCCAAAATACAAAGGAAGGGTAAAACGGTAATTAGCCAAACATGTAACCTTAGGAAAGTAAAATTGAGTAGAAGGTATCAATTGAGAAAATTAACCCTGGAAATGGATTCAGAACGAAAAATTGAGTGGTTAGACAAGTTTATGAAAATTCGGTGAATAGTATTTTTACCCGATAAAAATATCGCGGTACAGTTGCACCGTAAAACGTGCCGAATGAATTTTGAGCTCTAGGTTTGGATATAAGCTATAAATGATACATAGGACTTAGAAATATGATTTCTGGTGAAAATTGATAGAAATTAGTGTGTTTGGGGAAGCGTGCCCACGACGCGCATAACAGCTTAAAACTGCGATTTCTCCGAACGACCGGAAAACTCCGGATTCATCTGATCAAGGAAACTTAAAGGACAATGGTTATTGTTAAAATTTAGAGTTTCTAAATAGTTTATGAACTAGTGGAAGATTAGTGGTGAATTTAAGTGAGTTTAAGTGAGTTTAAGTGAGGTGGCACTTGTAGGGCCCACCCCCACTTAAGTGACTTATGAGCACATGTGAAAAATCAGATTTTTGGATTATCTTCCTCCTTCCTCCTTGCAAATTTCGTGGCCCTCTATTGTTGGTGAAAAAGAAAAGCTTGAAAACTTCAAACCAACATAACTTGAGTTCTAGGGCATGGATTTGAGTGATTCCAAAGCCAAACTTGTATAAAATCTTGAGAGGAACACATTGCTACCCTTAGTTTCGCATGGGGATCATTGAAGAGAGATATCATTGGCCAAAAAGGTGACGGTTTTGATGAAGATTTTGACGTTTTTGGAGTTGATTGTGAAAGAAAATGGCCTTGAAGGCCAATGGCATGTGAGGATGAAAAAAAATGATACTGGCTTCGTAAAAACACGTACCGAAAAAGTGTTGCGAAAAATAAAATAAAAATATGTCAAATCCTAGAAAAATGACTAGGTTCATAATTCAAAGTTTGGGATCAAAATGCTAAGCGTAGCTATTAGCGCTAATACAGTGTGATATAATTAATGAGACTATAAATATGAAGTTACACACAACCCTAGGCTGATTTGATCAGCTCTACGTGTCTTGTGTGTGCCTCCATTTCTGAGCCCTTGGTTTCTCCACTTGCCACCACCATTTTCTTCAAGAACAAGCCCAAGTGATCACATTTCTCTACTCTTCCTTCACTAAAGCACCTTGGGATAGTGTGAAGTAGTCTTGTGAGTGAGTACGGCTCCCTATTTCTGAGTGTTCAGCCACTGTGGTTGGAGTTTGTGGGCTGACTTCCATGGCTTTAGTGGTTGAAGCCATTTTCTTGGTAGTTGATGCTTCAAGAAGCTACTTTGTGAAGAAGAGAACTAAGTTTTAAGTGTCATTTTCGTGGCCTTATTGTGTTTGTACTTTGAGGCTGATTGGTGAGCTCCAAGAGCCATTGTAGCTCTGTTTTGAAGCCTTGGGTAAGTTATGTTAGTATTTGGGTGTCCTAGAGACAATCTTATGATTAAATAAGGACAGAGATGTAGACCTTTTTAATATTGTCGCAAATAAAAGAAAGCACTCTTTATCTTGTTTCATAATTCTGTCTCGATATTAATGTTGATATATTATGAATAACTTGATAAACCCCGTGGAATAAAATAGGTATCTCTTGAGTATCTGTGATGAGATCACAATCATGAGGATTCAAGAATATCGGATGTTTATTCCTAATTTTATGTTCCTAGTCTAGAGATATTGAGAATGGGGTCAGTAATCTCGGGTAAGACTAGCACGACTTATCTACTTGTATATGGATACAAGGTATAGACCTCATGTGCTACAGATATGGAGATGTCTTAGCTAAAGTCGTGGGTGGACCTATAAGGGAATAGCTCGCACTGAACAGACCCACCAAGAGACTCTATTAGGAACTCTCACAGAGAGTATCATTAGAGTAGTCTCTTTATATTTGGGTATGTCTTTCCTAAGAACAGAAGTTATTACCTAGATTGTGTTCTAGAAGGCATGCTTTGATTGTATACCTCGTCTGCCTGAAACATGGAGACTCATAGGTATACTGTTGGGCTTGTCCTAAAAGAGCACAGGGCTAGGGTGATAAGCTGAAGGAATTCGTCAAATCTCGGTGAGAGATTAGGTTATCTGTAAACCAGAGAAATCAGGATGACATTTACAAGGAATCGGAAATCTATGCATAGTAAAAGAGATCATGAGATGATCTGCCTTTAGAGTCAGTAAATTGAAGATTCCCTATTTCGAATAAAGCTTACCCTAAACCGCAAGGGTTGATACGCTTCCTTACCCTAGGTTTTATGGGAAGGTAACCGAGACGAAAGGAAATACATACGGCAACCAAATATGTGTAATAGGATGATTATGTCATTAACCTAACTAGCTCTGGGGCAACAAAGCATTGCTAGTGCTCTGTGTTGTCATTAGATGAGTTGTGGGCTTATTGGGCTCAAGCCCATTTATGTCAGTGACTATGTTGGGCCTAATGGGTCACACACTAACACCTTATTGTCATGACAATATAGCATTAAAGGTATTGGGTCTAATAATGGTTGTTAGCCCAAGAAGAAGTTTGGAAGCCCACCAAAAGGAAAAAAGGGTGCATGGTTAGTTAATGGGCTTGGATGGTCCAAGACATTACTAATTAATTTAAGTAGTTAAATTAATTATCAAATGTTTAAATTTTGAATTTTGAATTTGAAATTTGAAATTTGAATTTTGAAATTTGAATTTGAATTTTGAATTTCGAATTTTGAATTTGAAATTTAAAATTTAAATTTTGAATTTTGAATTTGAATTTTGAATTTGAAATTTGAATTTGAATTTAAAATTTAAATATTTGAACGTTGGAATTCAAATGTTTGAATTCGAATTTGAATTGCCTATGAAAAGTTGTTTCATAACAAAAGGATAAGATAAGATCTTGTTGGAACAAATCCCAAATATCAAGAGGAGATCTTTGAGAATCTTCTAGTGAGGATATGGGGCGCTGATTATGGTATCTGATGATGGTCATAGGATCAACCAAATGAGCTCCAGTCAGATTTGGTTTGTTGAGAGAATAAGTGAGACAGTTGGTTCAAGTTTGAATGCAACTGTTCAATGTATCTGGACTGTTATGAGGCCAAGTGGGGCGCACCATATGGCTGGCCATATGATGGTTGTTGAGTCAGATTCTTGTTGAGATATTCACTTGATATCATGAGGATGTGAGAGGAGGTTGTTGACAAGATTTGAATTTTGCAACAACTCCACTCGTCCCCCTAGTGTGCGCTATATATAGGGCCTTATTTGAGTGAAGAAAATAAGATTTTAATTAACTCATTCTCTCATCTCCTTGTGGGTTCCTTTTGTGAGGTTTTTCTTAAGAGAGTTTCGAAATAACCTAGCCTTTTTCAAAGAAAACCATGCGCCACTTTTGTGTCTATTCTTGCTGAATATTCACTCTTCTAAACACCTTGACCTAGCCTCCTCCTTCACACATTGGGCGCATAGCTTGCCTCCATTGGTGTTTTCGTTGGTGGCCTTGAAGAAGAGTTCTTCCGTCTTGACAAAGGGTGGTGTGGATCAACATTAGAGGGCTTGCATCTTCAAGCCTCATCTTGATCATCCTCCATTTTTGGAAAGCAAACAAGGTAACATTCATGCCCTAAAGCATGTTTCTTGATATGGTATGTGTTATTCCGCTCGAAAAATTTTGTTTTTCCCTCTCACATGCCTCGACCTTCAAGGTCAGTTTCTTTCAAGTGGTATCAGAGCCCGGTTGCTTTACCATCGGCGGGTGATGGTTAGGGGTGATAATAAGGCCAGTGGCCTATCAGGGGCCTTAGGCCCGGCCCGTTTCAGCTCGGCTCGGCTCGTCTTTTTTTATTATTAAGCCCAGACTTATACTCATGCAAAAGCTTTTTTATTTAAAAGGCCTCAGGCTTCCATAGCCAAGCCCGGCCTTGGAGCCTTGGAGGCTGACCCGTATACATTAAATTTATTTATTTTTTATATTTTTATATTAACCATTTCAACATCCTTTTTTCAGTTTTCTGTCTCTGCTCTATCTCTTCTCCCCGATCTAAGTCATCGTCCCACCAACAGGTAAATGAAGTCATGTTCATCATCTATTTTTATAAGCCATGCGGATTCCACGGCTTATAATGATGCTTATGGCGGCGACCGTGGAAGAAAATTTAATGTAAAATGTGGAAGAAAACTTATTGGTGGGGTTCAAATCTAGTGTAAAAAATCTAGAATATTAAGGAATGTGGAAGAAAATTTAATGTAAAAAATCTAGAATGTGGAAGAAAATTAAGGAAAAGCAACGTAAAATAAAGTAAAGGTGTTGTTGTTATTTTGATTTTTTAATATTAATGTTCTTTTATTATAAAAGAAACAACTATTATTTTCTTACAAAAAAAGACATATTAGTGCATGATTAATGGGCTAAATACTGCTACAAATTGGAAGGTAAGGTTTTTATTTTTAATAAATAAACAGGCCACAGGCTTGAGTCAGGCTTTTATTTTTTGTAAACGAACCAGGCCACAGGCTAATATTATATTCGTAACAGGTAACATGCTAAGGCCAGTCTGACACGTTTAAATACAGGCTTGGCCCGTTAAGATCAAAGCTCGGCTCGGCTCGGCCCGTTAACACCCCTAGTGATGGTACCTTGTTTGTAAAAACTTGTTCTTTACGGTCAAAATTCTTTAAAGAATTAAAACTTGAATCATAGCATATGGATTTCGAAATACTATGCTTTAAATCGTTAAAGTTTTTATTTTATGAACATGTTAATGTGATTGCTATGTTCATGTGTCTGTATGTGATCATGGTTTTGTTTCTTTTCTTTGTGAAAGTTTTAAAAGAAACACCTTTTTGAAAGGGATAAAATCGGCCATGAGGGGTACTATGAGTACCTTGATTGTTTTCTTAATTTTCGCTGTGAATTGTTCCATGAGAAAGACATGAAATTTTGTTAAAAATTTAATCATATATGTGATATGTGATTCGGCCATACCATGTGTGGTGTCAGCATGTGTGGTTTAATTTTGTGTTCTTTGAGAAAGAGTCATCAAAATTTAAATTATATTAATTGTTATATAATTCGGCCATTAAGAAAATTTGAATCATGATTCTTGTGTTGATATTTTATATGTTAAAATGATCTGACGTATGGATGAACATGTTATATGTGATATTATGTGCTTGCAAGTTATTTGTATTTACAGGTACAAATTGGAAGGGGATGCTCATGGTGCCCGAGTTTAAATTTCAAATTTTATATTTTAAATTAAAGGTGTAATTTTGTTCGATTTGAATTAAAATGTAATTTTGAATTTTAAATTTTGTATTTGTCCCTCCAAAGATGTTTTGGAGTTTCTTCAATTATATGTAATTAGAGAAATAGGCTAGTGGCCTTTAGACGACAAGGAGCCATGGCTTGAGAAGCGGAAGGACGAATGCACGAGCACCATGACCGTCTCAAATAAAATTGTTTTATTAGCATGTATGCTATTATGTTTTAAACGACTAGTATGCATGAATTGGACAAAGCGCGCTTGTATGTATTATTATGCACGTCCAATTTCGACTAGTCTAAACCGATAGATGTATGACATAGGTTACGACTAGCATGATAATATGTTAATACGTTTGATGAGACCTAATAAAATCCCTAAATAAAAGGAACCCTTAAAAAGAATAAATTATTAAGCATATGATTACCTCCCACCACCAATATTACTCGAACCTCCTCTACATAGTGGTGCTCCACAACTCAGTTGGGACCCACTGTTTCGTTGAGTAAGAGAAGTATTAGAAGTGTTAGACACTTAGGGTGCTGGTTGATGCTTAACTAAGGCATAAGTTGCAGGCCCAGCCGGGCTTATGGGCTTAGGGAAATAATGCTAGGTTGGTTGCATGAGATGCACCACTAAGTGACAAGGAGTTGTCAACCTAATGTTAAGAGAGGGTATGAGATACTGTTGATCAACCCATTATTTAAATTAATCTTGCGGTCTCAGACGAGGGTTAAAATAAATAATCGCACTCTTAATCTCACTAAGGTAAAATCTAAAAGTAGATTAACCCTAAGTCAAATGGTAAGGGTCATTGACTTAGATAAAATAGTGGGAGGGGCAATTTATTTAAAGTCTTTAATAAATTGTAACACGACAATATATTGATTAATCTTTCTTTACATTTTTCAGTTTTTAGTATGACTAATCCACTGTCACTGCGCTCAATACTTGATACGAATAAACTGACCGGTTCAAACTTTATGGACTGGTATCGGACCCTGAGAATTGTTCTTAGGGCCGAAAAGATTGCCTACGTCCTTGATGGTCCATTACCCGTAGCTCCTAAGGAAGGGGAAGAAGGGTTCATGGAATATGATTTCGAGGCCCACAAACAACACATGGATGACGATACGATGGCAGTATGCATCATGTTGGCATCCATGTCACCTAAACTGCAAAAGCAGCATGAGCATATGGATGCTCCCTCTATTGTCTTACATCTCAAGGAGTTGTATGACGTTAAAGGCAGGCATGAGAGGTATGAGGCCTCTAGAGAACCGTTCTCTTGCAGGATGTCTGAGAACATGTCTGTTAGCAGTCATGTTCTTAAGATAATCGGGCTGATTGAGAAGCTAGGAAATCTAGGCTTCTTGATGGATGCCGCACTGAGTAATGACTTAGTCCTGGCCTCACTTCCACCTTCCTTCAGTCAATTCATAATGAATTATAACATGCATGGGATGCTTGTGAGCTTGCCTGAATTGTTAAGCATGTTAACAACTGCTGAAGTGTCTATCAAGAAGGATAGGACACAAGCTTTTCTGATTGGTAGGCCTAACAAGGCCAAGGGTAAGGGTAAGGGTAAGGAGCCTGCTAAAGGTGACTCCATTAAGCCCAAAGGAAAATCCAAGAAGAAGAAGGGCAACAAGAAGGGTAAGAAAGCATCCAAGGACAAAGGCGATGCTGAGTGCTTCCATTGTGGCAAGAAAGGCCATTGGAAGAGGAATTGTCTAGACTACCTGAAGAGTGTGAAGGACAAGAAGCATGGTGATGCTTCTGCCTCAGGTACTTTCATGATTAAGATAAATTATTCTTGTGCTAATCCGACTTCATGGGTATTGGATACCGGTTGTGGTTCTCATATCTGCAATATGTTGCAGGTGCTTAGGAGCCCAAGGAGATCAAGATGGTTTTACTTTTAGTATTAAGAATGGTACATTTTCTATCATTTTGAATGATATTGTTTATGGTACTGCTTCATTAATAAATGGATTGTATGTTCTGAAAATGGGAACTGAAGTGCTCAATGTAGCTGTGAAACGACCTAGGATAGATAATCAATCTTATCTTTGGCATTGTAGACTAGGGCACATAAACGAAACAAGATTGTCTAGGATGCATGCAGATGGATACCTAGATTCCATGGATTTGGAATCCTATGGACAATGTGAATCTTGTCTAGCTGGGAAAATGACTTGTCACAAGCCCAAGGGGCTTGAGAGTCATAGGGCTAGTGAGTTATTAAAACTCATTCACACTGATGTTTGTGGGCCAATGTCTATAGAGGCTAGAGGAGGATACTCCTATTTCATTACCTTTACAGATGACAAATCAAGATTTGGGTACGTGTACCTAATGAGATATAAATCTGAAGCCTTTGAAAAGTTCAAGGAGTTTAGGAATGAAGTAGAGAAACAACGTGGCAAGATGATTAAGACATTACGATCAGATCGTGGTGGTGAATATCTGAGCCATGAGTTTCAGGATTATCTGAGAGAAAATGGAATTCTCTCGCAGTTTACTGCACCTTACACACCACACCAAAATGGTGTCTCCGAAAGGAGAAACAGGACCTTGTTAGACATGGTCAGGTCTATGATGAATGAGACTCAACTTCCAAAATCGTTTTGGGGATATGCCCTAGACACAGCGGCATACCTTCTAAATAGGGTACCATCTAAATCTGTTCAGACCACACCATATGAGATATGGAATGGTAAGAGACCCAACCTGAGTTACCTCAGGGTATGGGGATCGCCGGCTTACGTCAAAGCGTTGCCATCAGACAAGCTTAGTGCTAAGAGTACTAAATGTCTATTTGTGGGGTATCCCAAAGGTACTAAGGGATACTACTTTTACTCCATGGATGAACACAAAGTGTTTGTGTCAAAGAATGCTGAGTTCCTTGAGAAGGATTTGATCTCTCAAGGAGCTAGTAGGAGTAAGATTGATCTTGAAGAAGTTCAAGAACCACATGAACAGATTGAGGAACCCAAGTCTGCTCCACAGGCGACGTTCTCCAATGGAGAAGTAAACACACAACTCCGTAGGTCAACGAGGGGCATCCATCCACCTGAGAGGTATGGGTTTGTGATTGAGAATCAGCAAACCGTCGAGGATGATGAACCAAGTAACTACGAAGAGGCAGTCAAGGATGTTGACTCTTCTAGATGGCTTGAAGCCATGGAATCTGAATTGGATTCGATGTATCAAAACAAGGTATGGACCTTGGTTCCTAAACCGCAAGGAATAGTTCCTATTGGTAACAAATGGGTCTTTAAAAGAAAGACTGATGCAGATGGCAACGTTCAGACCTACAAAGCTAGGTTGGTTGCGAAAGGGTATCGTCAAAGACAAGGAGTTGACTATGATGAGACTTTCTCACCTGTTGCCATGATCAAATCTATTAGGATCATGCTTGCAATAGCGGCATATCACGACTATGAAATTTGGCAAATGGATGTCAAGACCGCCTTCTTGAATGGGTTCTTGAAGGAGGATGTGTACATGACATAACCTGAAGGCTTTGAAATCAAAGATCAGGAGCATATGGTATGCAAACTTCAAAGGTCGATATATGGGCTAAAGCAAGCATCAAGGAGTTGGAATATTCGTTTTGATGAAGTCGTTAAGAGTAACGGTTTTATCAAGAACGAGGATGAACCTTGTGTTTACAAGAAGGTTAGTGGGAGTAATGTCGTCTTCCTAGTACTTTATGTAGATGACATATTGTTAATAGGAAATGACATCCCCACATTACAAACGACGAAAGAGTGGCTTTCAAAAAGCTTCACCATGAAGGATTTGAGAGATGCGGCCTTTATACTTGGTATAAAAATCTATAGAGATAGATCAAACAGGCTGCTGGGTTTATCTCAATCCACGTATATTGACAAGATGCTAAAGAGGTTTAGCATGGAAGGGTCGAAAATGGGTTTTCTTCCCGTCAGTCATGGGGTACATCTTTCAAAGGCCATGTGTCCTAAGTCACAGGCTGAGAAGGATCGCATGAGTGGAATTCCATACGCTTCGGCTATTGGATCCA
>NW_026897665.1:0-11173 GCF_033153095.1 Gastrolobium bilobum | reverse complement strand
ACAATAGCCAAACCTGAATAATTCCTAGATGACACGAGTGTTGTTACCTGGCCATGGAGTTCCATCCTGCATCACCCACCCCTCCGCTGGTTTCTTCAGTGCCTTTGCCACCAAAGCATTAATTCTAACTTTAAATTCTTCATATTCTCTCTGCAATGAAGCATATACACAAGAATTACCATATGTCAAATAGATATTAAGACAAGAAAAACAAAAACATAAAGATCATGTTTCTTGTCCTATCTAATGTATCATACCTTCATAGTCCTTCGGTCCTTCGCAAATGTGGGATGCACCTTATCCTTCAAGTAATAAATTTTTTGAGAAAAACAGAACTCACGGAGCCCTTGGTTCTATTTTGAACTTTTTGCAAAATGGAACCCATCTTCTGGCAAATTCAGCAGTTTCTGCCAATGAATCAAACAAAAGCATAGTTGCACCATCATCTGATGCATAGCAGCATACCTTCTCAACTGGGTAGTCATTAACAAGGATTGACAGAACAATGTTTGCTGTTATGATAGGTGGTTCCTTCAAAGTGCAATGCAAGAGATCACTTACAGGTAGTCATCATTTTCACCTTGGTCTTCTTTTCCATCCTCTTTGTTCAATAGAGATCACTTACAGGTAGTCATCATTCTTGTTTACAGAGCAGATGGGAAGAGTATAGGAGAAGAGGGTTTTATAACAAATGATAGGTTGAGAGTAAAACATCAGAGTCATGGTTGTGGATGTAAGAGTGTGCACCAAACTGTCAAGAACAACTATTGAAGGCTAAAATGTATGATTAGTGTATGGACATAAAATTGTTTGATTAGTGTATGGACTAATATGCAATTGTATGTATGATGTGACGTGTATGGACCAATATGATTAATTATCACATTCATTCAATTGACGGATAATCTTTGTAAACAAGAATGAACTGAAGAAGATAGATACCTTGATCGGTAATGGGCAGCATTACCGTAGAAGGAGCCTCCTCTGTTCGTATTGGCCAACATTGAAATTGAAGAAAGACAAGATGGAAACCCTTTTTCTGCACTGAGAAAAAATTAGGGCAATCTAATTCCTCAGAATTAAAATTCACTGGTTTGGTGAATGAATTGCAAATTACAACTCTATCCCAAAACAAATCACCTCTTTCTTCTGCTTTTCTAAATTCTAACCATCCCACACACCTTTATTGTTTGGATCGTTGAGGCTGTGTAAAGACACAGTTAGCATATTGGAAAACACATTGTAACCTTGTGTTGAGGCCAAGAGCACACACAATGGCCGCCAAAAGAACCATTGAATTGAAACCTGCTGCAGCAGGTTCTGGAGGATTAGGGAAATTTATATGTTATGTTATAGGAAAAGAAAATCATTTTCCTAGTGATACTTCGATTTTTGAGCCCTTCTTTTTTAAAATAAAAAAAAAATTGTGGGCACCACCAAACTCATGAGTCTATAGGAAATGTTGCTTTTTTCCGGTAACATGAGGGAAGTAAACCCCAAAAATGTTTTGGTCTCAAATGAACAATTTTTGCCAGAAAAAGAGAGGCAAATTGTCCCTTTACAGTATACCTTCTAAATTGATATTAATTTTTAGGGTCAAAATTTGACAGCATTCAGATTAGTATTCCCTTCAAATTGGGGTGAAAATTTTAAGAACGAGCTTTTTGAACAAATATTTGTAGATCATCTTGAATTTGATATATGGCATACTCGGCGAAAATGCATTCTCATATATATAGACTAAGACTTTTTCAATCCATAGGAAAGAGCTGTAGGAGAGAATACTTACAGCTAGTCAACGGTGATTTCAATATGATAATATGCAAGATTTATTATATAAGGCAAATCACAATGGATCACAATATTTATAGTATATTTCAAAATATGAGATACAAGATTACAATGCAAATCACAATGGATCACAATATTTACAATATATTTCAAAATATGAGATGCAAGATTACAAGGAAAATCATGATAATCAAAATCTAATAATTGGAGTGAGCAGAGCAACAGGGGTATTCATCATAACCCCATAGTGAAGATAAGGGTGATACTGCTGAACCATCGGGGTAATAATTACAGGACCTTCAGGAAAAACTCTTGCTTGTTCTTCAGATTGGTTCCACGGCAAAGAATTGGTAATGGAAAATTTATAACCCTTGTACATGATCAATGCCAGCAATCGAGCAGTCTTTTTGGCATCGTCAAGTCCAGAATGAGCACGACCCTCCCATTCCAATCCAGATATCTCAACAACCTTCTTTAGATTGCACCTCATATCACCAAATACCTCATGGAAAGGAACCCTTAAGTTGATCCACCTGTTGAAATAAGCAGGCTTTGGTATCTTCTTGAATTTGCATTCAGATTCAAGCATTACTTCACAATCACAGTTAGACCATGTGACAACAGCAAAGTTGGAGTTCTTTATTCCACTGGTTTCAAGACATTCATCATGCATGAGTAGAGCCTCAAACAACGTAACTGCACTGTCAACCTGATGTTGTTGTATACCGGTCAAATCTTTGCAGAAATCAGTCAAAATCTGATTATGTGTAGGTCTCACAAATGTCCGAAAGCATGCTTCTATTTGACCAGTGACACCACTCACTATGACTGATGGAAACTCAATTATCTCTTGAGGGTGAGGTGTTTTATCCTTGTCACAAGTAGCCTCAAAGTCTATGACCACAAAATAATCAAAGACCTGAGGAACCTTGGGTGACTTAAGATGACAGGTTGTCTCAGTGCTGGTACTGCCATCATTGGAAGATGACTCAAGAAAGCCGAAACGAGGACCACGTCTCACCTCTGCGAACGCTTCGATGCTGCCATCATTGGAAGACGACTCAAGAAAGCCGCAACGAGGACCACGTCTCACCTTTGCGAACGCTCCGATTGAACTCTGCTTTCGCTGCTGAAGTTTATAATGTTGTCGATTGCTCCGGAGAAGACTGTGCTCCATATTTTTTAACAGAAAGAAAAATAGATGGAAGAAGAAGAACAAGGATTCATTCATGCATACCCCCACCGATCAAGTCAATCCTATTTATAACGTGCAAGGAAATACTAACAATCAATATACAAGATTTTATAAGATATTAAAAAGATTTAAAAAAAGAAACAAATCACAAATACAGAAATATAAAAACTATTCTTAAAAGATGATCTTTCAGGATATTTTAAATTGTTTAAATATATAACTAAAAACATCCTCATATTTTTTTGATTTAAGGACCACGTTGTTTGATATTTTTTTTATTGAAATTAATATGGCTGAAGATAAAGTTAAAGATAAAAATAACCAACAATTAAGATAAAACTAAGTTATAAATAAATGATGATAGCTTTTTTCCCTAAAATTAAGCAACATTTCAGAAGATAAAAAAAAATAAAGTTAAGAAAAGATAAGATTAACTGATTAAAGAAAAGAAAAGAAAATTACAATCAATTAGAGTATAAAATTCTAAAGAATCATAATTGATTGCAATAAAATTAATATAATAAGTAAAGGATAAATTATTATAAAAAACTCATCAATTAATTAAATTCAAAACATATTCAAATCCAAGGGCAACCATTAATAAAACATCCTTTCTCAACTATCGGTTGCAGATTCTACATTGTTTGACCTTTTCCAAAAAATAAAAATAAGATTAAAGATAAAGTTAATGATAAAAATATCCTAAAATTAAGATAAAGCACAAAGACTATTCAAAAAGGTAATACAAACTGAAAAAAAAAACGCTCTGCTAGGGTTTTCCTTTTCATGGAGGAAAATATAGCTACTGAAGGCCAAACTTCAAAAGAAGAAGAAGATCTACTACGTAGGAGTAATAAGAGAAATAAAGATGGAGATATGGTGTTTACTGAATCACAGTCTAGGGTTCCTAGACATGAATCTTGGATGGTTGACGACGGTAATAAAAAGATGACTTGGCGAGAGATGCTCATGCAACACAATGGTGAAACAGATGACTGGGAAGGAATGGATTGGAATTTGGAAGAAAATGTTGATCAAAGTGCACCTGCGGAGGAAGAGGATGTGAATTATGGTGGGATTAAAATGTGGACAGAGGAAGATGGTAGAACTCATTTTGGTTGTACTAGAAAAGCAAGAACAAGAATGCTGAAGGTTTGGGAAAAAGCTCTCATTGTAAAACTACTTGGAAGGAATACATGAGTGGCTTTCATGAAAAAGAATATTGAAATACTATGGGCTAGAGCTGGAAAGATTAACGTTACAGATGTAGGTAATGGATTCTATGTGGTGCAATTTAGCAACAAAGATGATCTTCTTTTTGCTCTAAATGGTGGTCCTTGGATTATTTTAGGCCATTATTTATCACTCCGACGTTGGGAGCCAGCTTTTAGACCAAATGCTGCAAGTGTGATGAAGATTGCAGCTTGGGTGCGATTACCGGGTATCCCACTGGAGTATTATGATGAAGCCTTTTTCCGCCGTATTGGTAACTGGCTAGGTAAAATGTTGAAGATCGATAAGACAACTAATGAGCATGTAAGAGGACAGTTTGCTCGAATTTGCGTGGAACTGGATCTTGCTCAGCCTTTGAAGGGTGAATATGTGTTGGACGGAGCAACTAAACAGATAGAATATGAAGGTTTAGGCCTTATTTGTTTCCATTGTGGGCGCTATGGACATAGTAAAGATTGTTGTCCTGAATACCAGTTGAAGGAAAGGATAATCAGCAAAATCAAGACGGGAAAAAGGATGAGGCTGAGTTTCAGAAAAATGGATTAGGTCCTTGGATGGTGGTGCAACGTCAACGTCGATCAAAAATTCAAACTCCAATGGCGGACAACAGGAAGCAGGAACCAGTTCGAAGGGAATCAAGGCGTAATCAAGGGAGTAATCAAGGGAGTAATCAAGGGAGTAATCAAGGGAATAATCAATGGAGTAATCAAGGGAGTAATCAACCGCAATCAAATCAGCCGGTTATGATTGATAATCAATCAAATTCCCGTTACGCTGCTTTAATGGGCTCTAATGAAGATGATATTACTCATGATATCCCAGCGACTAATCCGGATGCTGTTATAAATAAATGACGTCATATGGTGGGCCCTCCTGTTAATATTGATATTAGTACATCTCAAGCCAACACAGAAACCCTAGAAGCAAACACAGAAACCCTAGAAGCCGTCCTAATGTTGAATTACAGGAACACCCCAACCGATTTACGTTAAGTGGGATTACATTCTTAAGTAGTTGCAATCACTAACACCTTTTTCATGCATATTTCCATCATACATATTATCATAACCTAAAATAGGCCTAAGGCCCTTCCATCATAATTAGACATGCATCAATACTATTACAATATGGCTTTACAAATTACAACTTGAAACTAAAACTTCAAATTACATTCTTCTAAAATTTCAACTTAATTTAAAAGACAACATAACCAAATACATCACTACTAGACTTAGGAAAAATGGCATGAACAAAATGCTAATGAAGCTACTAATAAATACAAATGACATGTTCATGCCCTAAGTCTAGCCTAGGCCACACGGCCAACAAAATGCAAAATATGAAGCGCTCCAGCGCTCACTCTGCGGGCCTCTTGCCCGAGGCTCCTGCTCCACTGCTACCTCCTGAAATAAATGCCCCGAGACGGGGTGAGATATACGAATATATCTCAGTAACCAAGAGGTTCTGGAGAAAACTCCACCCAATGGTTCACTTCGATGCATATCAATAGAATACAACAACCACTTTGAAAACGGGATAAAGCAAGGGATTTAGAGAATGGGGAATATAAAGAAAACAAAATACGACGATACGGGATGGTAACCCCAATTCCACGTACGCCCTCGGCATATATAAGCCTATGGGTATCATCCAAGGTGTGTTCACAGAAACCACAACCATGATGCCCAAACCAACCAAAACGCCAAAGACATTCCTAGTGTGCTCCTACCCGGATCACACACCATGACCGCAGTCAACTGGAACTCCCTCCTGGAGACCTATCCAGCGGAAGTCCGAAAATGCCCGAAGGCTAATAAAACTGTCTACTGGCCAGAGACTCGGTACTGCAGTACCCATAGCAATAATGCATGCATGCTCATGTGTTCTGTACTATTCATACACACTTCCTACCGTTGCCATCAACTGGCAAGGTGGAACAGAAAAGGGGAACAAGCCCCAGTACCAAGAGGTTACCTTAAGTAATTTCCTCACTAGCTCTGCAGCAGCTTATCCCACAACTTGGTACACAGTGGAATGCCTACACAGAGGACATTCCCAATCTCTTATAATTCAAACAATACATGCTAATTTACAATTATACATGCATTGAACTAAATACATACCTCAATCCACTTGGTCCAAGACCAAGGGTAACTCCCATATTCAAGTTTCGGGATTCAAGTCAACGTACGGCAACCTATACAATTACGTACATCCATCAGTACGCGTCAAATATCATCAAAACGCAAAATCACAAAATCACATCACCCACACTTGGTAGGTTCAGCCATCCTAGGCTTATTTCCACTTTTATTTTTCTAAATTTTCTTTCTCATTTTATTACGCTTCCTTAGGTTGCTTAGAGGCTAGTTCAATCGTCATTTTTCCGTTTTACGACATTTACGCATCGTTTTGCAAAATATTTCACTCTAGGTTCTTTATGCCAACTAAGCCACTTATTATTTTTGCATTGATTCTTCCACTTGCCAATCACCACACAACACATCTAATTACCTTTTTAACACATAATTCATCACTCAAACAATTTCCAACAACATCAATTCCTTAATTTTCCTTTAAAGGCCAAGTTGTAACCTAGGGCAATTCTAGGATTTCCATTCACTTTTAATCACTCCACACCTCACACAAATACATTATATCATCATATAATCATACAACAACTCATTAATTAATTCCCAACAAAATTCAAAAACACAAAGTCATGACATTCCTCAAAATTTCTAAGTTAATTTTTCATAATTTTCATCAATAAATTTCATCGCATTTCTAGCTTTAATACATCATTCTAACACATTATCATCTAATACACATTTTCAAATTGAGCTCTCTAACACAACACATCATCAAATCAAGCTTTAGGTTTCCAAAAATTCAATCACAATTAAACCATGTAAATGGGATGGAAACATACTCACAACAAAGGCTAGAAGCTAACCCAAGACTCCTCCAAGCAATGGAAGATCAAAAAGCTCCATGGACAACCATTTTTTCTCCAAAATTTCGTGGCTGTAAATGGCCAATATCTCCCCAAATACACGGTTTCAAGGCTCAAGAGTGGTACCAATGTGTTTAGAAGGTTGTTTCCAACAAATTTCAACACAAAAATCACTTGATTTGGTTAAGAAATGATCAAGTTATGGTGAAAAGAAAATTTGAATGCAAATGGGGTTTTTGGGGGAGGGGGCTGCGGGTTTCATGAAGAAGAAGGGAGGAAAGTGATGCATGAATAGTGGTGATGAGGTGGATTAAGTGGATTTTAAGTGGGGTGGGTCCCACGCCACCTCACGCGACTTAAAACTCATCCGGATATCTCTACGATTCCACTAAATGCCTGTAAATTCAAAACCTATTTAGAAACTCTAATTTTTAAGATTAACCATTCTCCTTTAATTATACTTGATTAGGTGAGTTCGGAGTTTTCCGATCGTTCGGAGAAAACACTGTTTTAAGCTACTGCGCGCGCCGTTGGCACGCTTCCCCAAAATGACTTACTTTCATCAAATTTTATCAACAATTATATTTCCTAACTCAATAGACCATTTGTAACTCATATTTGAAACCTAGAGCTCAAAATTCAACTGGCACGTTTTACGGTGCAATCGTAACGCAGTATTTTTACCCGCGAAAAACACTATTCACTGATTTTTCTGAAACTTGCCTAACCACTCAATTTTTCGTTCTGAACCCATTTCCAGGGTTATTTTTACCATCTGAGACCTTCTACTCAATTTTTTATCTTCCTAGGGTTGCGTGTTGGCTAATTACCGTTTTGCCCTTTCTTTGTATTTTGGCATAATCTTTAGGATTTTCACTAATCCATCACTTGATTGCTCACTTAATATTTTAATTACTTGATTTAAAATTGTGAGGTGTTATATTCACCCCAACTTTTTAGAATTTTGTCCGCAAAATTAAATCATACTCATCCGCTAACTCAGGACACAGCCGGAGAATCTCATCCTCCCGCTCCCAAGTAGCATCCTCAAGTGTGTATCTTTACCATATTACTTTTATCACAAGCATGATCTCCTTTTTATGATACTCATTATCCTTTGATCCTTCATAATTACTCGTCTCTCATGGTTCTGTGACATTTTAATTCACAATACTTTAAACTTTCTCTGGTTTACCGTTTCCCTTTCGATGATTTGTAGGTAATAATATAACAATATTACGGATTTGTCGGTATCAATTTACCTCATTTTCATCTCTATCCATCCTTCTGACCCATGGTCGTTCTCAAAAGCACCTAATCGTTTTCATACTAGGCTCTAACCGTTCTCATGCACATTCACTAGTTATTCTTGGAGTATTTCCAACTCACACGTTCTTTAGTACTTAACTTTTTTCGCTGTTCTCACTGTTTTGACAATACCCCCAACAACCATTTCTTTCCATTACTGTTACTACTCTTATCATTTCGTTGTTTTCTTGGCTTTCATCCAAGCACATGTTTTCTAGTTTCAAAGGCACTTTGTCGTGTCCTACAATTACGACTCACATTAAATTCTATACTCATATACTTTATTTTTCCTTGTCACGTGTCTTCACCTCTTTTTAGGTACTCACAACTATATCTTTCTCTTTGTGATACGAAACTAGCAATACCCATACTAGTTTATATTTTCGATTAGCCCTATAAGGTCTTTCGACCACAAATACTCACAAAATTTTCCCATCTACAAACTCATATTTATAATTTACACTCATTGTTAAACTCTTTATTAGCTTAACCATCTCAACTTTACCAACTTAACCAGCTCAACTCCATACTTAGACCTCTCACAGTCTAAACACAACACTCATTAATGACTTTCGTATCAAAGGTCTTATGCCTAAGGTTTTCACCAAGTAACCATTTTTACTCATCATCCTGTAACAATATTATAGATTCAACATCATTTTTCATTCATTTATACCCTCACTTCTTCATTATCGACATTTTTATCATGGATGTCCACTTTAAAATACTATAAACTCACAGCTTCACTAACTTTCACCAAACACCTTGGGACGAATCATTTTCCAAACCCATTTCACTATTAACTGATGGACCACTAAAAATGTCATGTCTCTCACATGCAAGTCTCATCCTATAGGAATCTTTGAAACTTGATTATCAAGTCACATAAAACTAAATCCATCATTGCCCCTACTTATACAATTCACCACTGGTTGGTATATCAGTCTCTCGGAACATTCGAAGTTACCACAAGCACTCGACCATATATTATTAGTACCTAACCAAAACAACGTCAGCATTGTGCATTTTCCATACACTTTCCACGATAAGTGGCATATGCGATTATATATAACACTTCTCAATCTACTCCACCCGTAAGTCAGGCTATCAAATTTTTTTTGGTAACCAATTACAATTCCAGTTTTCAACTATATTTACACATTCGTGCTTGATTTCATCACAATTTACCTTTTCTAAGGGTTAATAATTCACCGTTTTAACCTGAACTCTTGATCATCACCAGCCTTCTTAGAAGGACACTCACTCAATCTGTCAACATCAATCTCGTTATTATCTCTTTCATCATAAGACGAGAATTCCAACAAATTTAGTACCTCACTTGGAGCCGAAATTATTTCATCAAACTTACTTTACACCCACAATAGTGTTTCACTATCACACTTCAAAAAAAAAAATTTACACACTATACCTCACCTCTTGTCTCCAATTCTGACATACTATTGTCCATTTACAAATATCTGACCTCATTTTTGCGTTAATCACATGGAAGAACTCTCTCAATACAGTGGGTAAAAACATTCTTAGGTTTTAACCGCTCGAGCTCTTGCTGTCCTCAGGGCCCCAGATGTAATGACCCACCGATCAGAGAATCCACCCATATGATCCATGCAGTAATGATAAACTACCACCTGCTGACTGGTCTTCGGGAACATAATCCACACGGAGATGGCTACACACTCCGGGCACATAGGCCGCACAGAGATGGTAATATCAAGTCTCATAACGTGCACCCAGTGCACAGAGGAGTTCATATTTATATCACATCTGTATACAACAGCAAACGTGTACCCAGTACACAGGGGAGTTCATACTTATAACATATCCGTATATAACGGCAAAACTGGTACTCCGTACACTCCAGATCACACATGGACCCAGTCCATTTGGTGTATGTCTCACCTCTGTATATATAACAGCAAAATATCTTTGGTATATTCACATGGGGCTATCCCCATAATCATAGCAGTAGTGGTATAATATACCCTGTTACATATAAGTCAATTCGTCTTACTCTCTCATTTCATTCTTCTCACTGATAGTTTACACATAAGTCACTATTATCATAATTCACATTCTCTTCGTAATTTCGTACACGTTTTCTAACTTTTAATAGTTTTTTCTGTCATGTTACCGTTCAAATCCATAGTCCATTATCTCTTCCTTGCTTATTCTTCTCACAGATTATTTTCTCTCTTACTTTGACTATTCAATTGGCATAGTTCACAACATAATCTCTATTCCGTGAATCCATAATTTTCTCAAAGTTCTGTACACATCTCACATATACTTCCCATCACACAGGGATCTTCTAAACATATTCGTCCTATCACAAAAGACTAATTTCACCTCAATTCGTGCACTGGAAAATTATATCAATCCTTGCACTAACACTTATACCTCAACTCATTAACTACTCTTATCATTTTTGTTTTGACATTACACATTAGCTCTTTTGCTAAACACATAATTCCACACTTTATTGTAACTTAGTTCATACACTAATCACATGATTTCCCATCAGGTTGTACATTAGCTCATTCTCTAATCATACAATCTCTTCAGATACTTCCCATCATCGGGATTTCATTCGGCCTCATTGTCCTTTTACAAAAATTTAATAATTTACCTCAGCACAGATAATTAGGCGCTCAGGCCATCACAAGGCGTAC
>NW_026897664.1:47500-112521 GCF_033153095.1 Gastrolobium bilobum | reverse complement strand
TATATTGCAGGAGTTTTCTATTTTATTTATTTATGGTTTCATTGGAATGATAACATGTTGGTTTTTCATCATGTTGAAGATGATGAAAAAGCTGAGAAGATGGAATAAGATGAGGATGAAGTTCATGTAGAACTTGAGATAGGTCTTAACCAAGAGGACCTATCAACCCAAAAGCAGTCTCGAGTTGTTTGGACCGAAGAGCTACATCGGTGTTTTGTGGCCGTTGTTAATGACTTGGGTGTTGACAGTAAGTTATTCACTCTTTCTACAATGCAAAGTAGTTGTTATCTTAATTGTTATTAATTGCTACAATTGGTCAATCAATTGATGTTTCTGCTTTATTTTAGCAATACTTTTATTATATATTTGTGTAGAAATAGCAATCAAATCCTAATAATATTACAATGATTATTAGGATTTGATTAATAGATTGGAGACTCTTGCTGTGTATGTTTGTTATATATTTGTTATTAATTGATGAAGTATATGTTTGCTGTATTTTTCCAATTGCTGTATTTTTTTGGTCAACATTATTTTGAATGCTTTCTCAAATACTCTTCCTAATCTGTAGTGCACTGGAGTAGATGTCATGGCATTATTGTTAATGAAGTCTGACACATTTGTATGTTCTTTTGATTGCAGAGGCTGTGCCTAGAAAAATTCTTCAATTGATGAAGGCTGAGAAGCATCTTACTAGGGTGCATGTGGCCAGCCATCTGCAGGTATTTTTTTCTTTTCCTTTCTCCTTAAATTTCATAAAACCAAATCTTTTCATTCATAGAGCTTTATTTGTTTAACTTTATTTGTTTTTGCAATTGTTGCAGAAATATAGACTCCGTCTGAAAAGAATCAGCTCTAAGGCAACCCAGCAAGTTAATAATGTCAGTCCTTTTAGATCCTGTTCACCTGGTGGGATGATTAATAGATTGGACACTCTTGCTGCTCTGAATGTGCCAGAGTTGCCTTCTTCGGCAACTCTTCAATTGGGTCATGCACAGAACATAAACAACTCAACCAATGGTCAACTTCAATTCCAAGCAGCCATAGTTTATGGGGTTGGCCATTTCCAAGCAGCAAGGAGTTACAAATAGTCCTAGGCAAGCAGCAAGGATTATTTGTTGTGTATGTAGTTGTATTGTGTAGTTGTAAATGGGATTCAAATTCAATTCTGTTTGCCTGTATTTTACAGCACAATGATTAGTCTGATCAACATCAACACTTTTTGTGAATGATTGAACAAGGCTATTTGAAAAGAAGGATAAGTCTAATGTGGATGGAAAATTTAGCTTTCTAAAAATTTTGTGAATGATAACGAAGTGTCAATTACTAGCATAAATGTCCATAGATTATTCAAATGTTAATGTTTGTGAATACCTTTTTCTGAAGAAGTTAAAGAAAACTTGAGGGTAGAAACTGGAGGACCAAACAACAAAAAGAGGTCCATCCTAACACTGGGTATGAGAGTTTCATGTTGTTTACATGTTCTGATGATATTCACTCACATAAAGAAAGATAGAGATCAAGGCAAAGGGGAATAAGAACTCGTTATATAACACAAAAAGATAAACACAAACTGGCACCGAATGCAAAGAGAGCATAAGAAACTGTCATTATATAACGAGAATAATGCAACCCTCATTCTGTTTTTTTTATTTTTATTTTATTTTTTTTCATACATGACTTGTTGTTTAGTGTTATTATATTTTTATTGGTGATAGGATATGAAAAAGTGTAATTATTTTACCTAATTGGTAAAAATATATATGAAGTAAGAAGATGACAAAATATATGATAGGTGGACTTGTATAAAGATGACACTAGCCAACGATCATGTTCTGAAACAAATGTCTTAATATATATCTATTTGTGCTCGCTTATATATCTAGATTATTGAACAACTGTTGTCTCAAATCCATGGCCTATTTGATGAAAAGAGAGAAAATTTATTTATTTAATCATAAGCATTTCTTCAAAATTATAATGTTGTCTAGTAGTTTTTTTAGTCAATTTTTTTAAATTTTAAGGGAAAAATGTTTATTATTTTAAAGGACATAATTTTATATTATTTTAAATGAAATTATATCATTTTAATATATATTTAATGATTTTTAATATTTTCTTCCCTCCGTATAAATAGGAGCATAGAGACCTAAAATAAAAGTCATCTAATTTAAAATGACAATTAATTGTTTAAAAAAAATGACAATCAATTTTTCCAATTTTAAATGTGTAAATTTTTTTAAAAGGTATATTCTCAAAATCGTTAGCAATGATAAAAGTGTTTTCTAATCACAATTTATGGTTTTTACGGAGATACAAATGAAATCAAATCTAAAAATATTTTTAGGGAAATCAAAGTCTCCTGCTACATTAAAATCAATCTTTCTTATGCTCTCACCATAAAAAGCCGTGCATTCCTTTTCTAATTCTTTTTGTTTTAAAATTTAGGTGGGCTCCACCATTTTTTGTTTCAGCAAGAGAGAAATGGCATTTTTCTGCTGCAGGAGCGCCGTCAACCCCATATTTTTATTATAAAACATGATACACTAAATAACCTATTTTGTTCAAACTCACCATTTAGATATGGGAAAATTCTTGTACATACATTTTATTATAATTATGCACTAAATTAATCAAAATACATTATAATATTTTAAATTTTGAATCCTTTCTTTAGTAATGGTTAAACAAAGGAATACTAGCATTTTTTTTTTTTATTAACACATTATTGATATTGTCCTTGTAAAAATTGTGTTTTAACTTTGAGTAATTTATTGTCCTTTTTTTTTTGGATATATCGGCGAATTTTATTCAAAAAGGCCCTCCTATATATCCTCGAAATAGAAGACCTTGTTCCCAATTTTGTTGCCTTAAAAGCGAGAATCGGTGTTTACAGAAATAAAACTGGTAAATTGATGCAATTCATTAGTTACGTTCGAAAAATCGTTACATTTTTCGTAACGAGGAAAACCTGACAACATTTTAATATTGATATCCAATTACAAAGTTTATTGGTAATGAATTAGCATATACGAGCCATTTTTTTATAACATGAAATTTTATAAGCATAAGCAAAAATTAAAGTTAAAAACAAACACTATTAATCCATAAAAGGATGAAATGTCTAATACAACAAAATAGAAATGAACACTACCATGCAAATAATAATCCAAGCTCAATGACCTTAACAAAAGCAATAAAAAAAGAAGAAGAAGAGACTTTACAAAGAACAAAATGCACTATTTCTAACAAACCCAAATTTAACATCATAAGAAGTACTTAAATTACATAGGAAGCAACACATGAAAAAACAAACTGAAGGAAGAGCATTTGAGACACCCCAATTGGCAAAACAGGATCATGGTGCCCAGAAGACTTTGCATGCTGAGAAATAGACTCATCTGGAACCATCACCCTCACAATCATCTTCTGTCCCTTGTCACAATGCCCTGATGCACCACTTATGAAGTAGAAAGTCCCTGAGTGTTCAAACCTGAACACAGTGTTTCCAATGTTGGAAAAGAAAGTTGGGTGAGTGGCATTGCAATCCTTGTAATCTTCCTCACCAACCTCCATCACAGAGTCCTTCTTGTACCAAAAATCTACACAAAAACAAAATCAAAAAACAAAAAATTAGTTGGTTACTAATATACCCTTTTGTTTCCTTATGAAGAAAAATGTGTTTTGTATATGTTATGTGCATGGGAAATAGAATACTATAGGAGAGTGATGAGTTGCATACGAATGGTGTCACCAACATGGAACCTGTTGTGTGAGGCCCAATCATTGTACATGTTTGTGTCATTGGCTGGTGGAACAACCCACCCTTTTATGTCTCCAACTTGGAACTCACTTGAAGCCACAGAGAAACATTGTGGAACAGAGAAAATGGCTAAGAGAAACACAAGTAGACTCATGGAGGAAGAAGAACAAGCCATTGCAAGTATGAGAGAAGGCAAGAGGAGAATGAGTGCAGAGAGTTTTTTTTTTTTGGTAAAAGATGCACACTATGGTGTTGTGGAAAGTGGAAACTCTATTGAAATTGACTAGTTTTAATACATAGAAGTTGCATAGAGAGAAAGTGGCGAAGTTGGGTATTCCTGAGTTGGATGAGAAATGGAGGTAGTGGGTGGTTACAGTTACATAAAAAGTCCTACCTTTGAGCTTTGGATTTGATAATTAATTTGACTTGGTCATTTGGGTTTATCATACAGAAAATTTGGTGGGAAAATATAGATATATTCAAGCAGAAAAATGAAGAAAAAAACTTCTATAATCACGGATTATGGGGCATAGTGGCTTTCTCATGACTGACTTTAAGGTACTTGGTTTTTTTTTTTCTCCTTGCTTTCATTGGGAATTTATAATTTACCAAAATAATGTTTTAAGGTGCTACTTTTATTGCATTTCAAAAGCATGCAAAGCACGTGGAGAATGTTCACTTCATGTATTGGTCAAAGGTGATAGATTATTCTTGTTAGTTTTGTTAAAAGACTCTTTGATCTCATGAGCAAAAAGGGAAAACGTACAATTTTATTATATCTATATAATATATGAATACTATTATTATATCTATATAACATTTTGTATTATATCTAACAACATACAGTTATTGGTATAGCACTAAACAAAAGCACACAAAGTGGAAATGGATTGAAGACTATACACGATATGACACATTGTTTTACAGGATAACATATATATATATATATATATATATATATATATATATATATATATATATATAACATGATATTCTTATGAAATTTCCAAATCTCTTGCATGTTCAGACTCTTGATCAGAATCGGCATTAGGTCTTGTGCCTTTGAAGGATTTCAAACTAATAATTCGAGGAAAAGCACTTTTTGATCTGATTATTTTTGAAGCTCCATGCTTGTCAGCAAGCTCATTAGACAATGTTTTTACAAGATAATCGAAGCGCCGCTTGTAGGTTGGGAACCTTGTGATAAATTTGGTGATCCCTTGGAGCCTGTTTAATAGATATAAAACTAAAATCAAAGTAGAATAAAATAAATAAATAATCATTTTCCATTAAATCCCGACTAGTAAGAATAGGGGTGAGGACAATCCTTATACACAAGTCTTATTAAAAGTAACTAACATGATTTGGTCTGATAGATATATACCTTCTAGCCAATGCATCAAGTTCAGCAAGTTTGATGTCAGATTCAGGTGTTGTGCCAATAAGTGAATTTTTTACCCTATTAGGATCACCACTCAAGAGAACCAATTTGCAAAGGTAGTCCTCTTCTGACACAGAAAGATTCACTGCTTTGATTTGTTCTTTCATAATCAAAAGGGGATTAAGGAACCATTCAAAAAATTTCTCCTTTGGTCTGTTTGTGGTAGTTAGTTTAATATCATCACCTATATTAAGGAAGCAAGCAAAATGATTTCATCAAGATGATTAAAAGCAAATAATCTTGAAAATCAGAAGCAAAAGGGGCAGCAAGTGTTCCACTTACTTATCAATATACCAGAGGAATTGGCTTTTGCAGAACGCAAGAGTGCTTGGAGAAGGCAATATGCTGGTAAACCAATAGTAATGACTCTACTCCCTTTACCAGATATAGCTTCTTGTATGTCTTCATGTGTAATTAATCCTACAGAAACTAGTGTTTCTCCCACCTTATGACATTCCTTGAACAAGCCATCCAATAGCTACACAAGTTATGAACAGTGTTTATTTAGTAAAGCCCCCAAAGCATGATGCAAAGCATGAACCAAAAAAGGGTAATATTTGAGTCATGTGTCATTGGAAACAAAATATTAAAAAAAATACCTCAAGTGGTTTCAACTCAGCAATGTTACTTTTTATTGAAATCGTTCGAGAAAGAGTTTTTTTTAAGGACCTGGTTCTTGAGAAGGAATTTGAATGGGAAGCTGTCACTGACATTTCAGCCTTTTTTCGATATTGAGGCCTTCCAAACACAAATCAAGAGCATTAATTACAGGTCACTCAACAACATGTTTCAGGAAGCAGTGCAGAATAAAACCTTGGGAAGCAGGATCCTTCTGGCATGTCAAGAATATCATTGCTGTATTCATCATAAAGGGACAAAGCTGCAACAATGTACCGAAGGCCCAACAAGAAAGAAGACTCCTGCATTTCACAGAACAAATAAACATATATCATGCCTAAGAGAAATCAATGCATCAATAGTTTCAATATACTTTCAAGGTGTTAGGGCATTATCATGCAAGCTATTATTTGAAAGGCATTCTTGAAGCATACTTTCAAGGTGTTTTAAAATTTGAAACTTCTCCTACACTCTCTAACTGTGCAGTTTTATGGCTTGACTCATTAAAGGTTCAGATTATGAGTGAGTTATTTATCAGAGTCATAGATAGCATATTTAAGCATTTGGACTTAGCAAACATTACAAGGCAGGCAGTTCAAGATCCATATTGGACTTGAGGGTCTAACTAAGGCAGTGACGGAGTAGGTGACCATGCCAGCAACAAAGACCCATCAATGCATACTCAAACTAACCAAGCAGTGATGGAACTAATATTCTTTATGATTTGGATTAAACTTTTGTTCAGCGTGGAACAATAGAGACAGTGAATCTTGAAAACTTATTTTTTATCCTAATCCCCAATTTTCCTACAATTCATCATCAGTCTGTCTTTGGAAAATTAATCAGTCTAGAAAAGCATAGGAACAGTCAAGTAAGCGACCCACCAAAATGCTACATATTTCACTCTGTTGAGATATATAAAATCATTAATGTAGCCACACCCAACAGCTTAAGCTTTTGGGTTGAATTGGTTCTTTACATGGTATCAGAGCCTCGTGTCCCGGGTTCAAACCTCGCCATCCCCCACTTTCTCTTGTGGAATTTTTTAGCACAGGTAGGCTGGGCTTGTTGCATCATCCACTTTTCAAGCCCAATGAGCTCTCGTGTGAGGGGGCGTGTTGAGATATATAGTCCTACATTGATTGTATGAGCAACTAATGTGGAGTTTATAAGGCCTTGGGCACTCCTACGAGCTAGCTTTTGAGCCCTTTCTTGGATGTTAACTTGTCCTTACCAAGAGTGAGATCATGAACAAAACAGGTACAACCAAAGACATGTGGGGGGATAGAGGATAGAGAAGAACATCTGGAAGCAATAAGTTATAAGGAATGTCATTATTAAGCACAGATGAAGGAATACGGTTGATGAGAAAACAAGAGGCAAGGACTGCATCGGCCCAGAAGTGAAGAGGAACATGCATGTGAATAAGAAGAGTCTGTGCAGTCTCAATGAGATGTCTATTCTTACGTTCAGCTACTCCATTTTGTTGTGGAGTGTGAGGACGAGTAGTTTGGTGTAAAGTACCCTGTGTGGCTAAGAAATTAGAAAAGTCAACAGAAACATATTCCTTAGCATTATCACTACATAAAATACGAATAGAAGCACCAAATTGAGTATGAATTTCAGCAGAGAATTTTTGATAAATAGAAAATAACTCAGAACGGTTTTTCATTAAATAAATCCAAGTACAACGGAAAAATCATCAATAAAGGTAACAAAATACTGAAAACCTAAAACAAACACACTACGACTAGGACCCCAAATATCTGAATGAATAATTGAAAAAGGAGCATCAGCTCGTTTATTGACACGATTAGCAAAGGAAGAGCGTATGTGCTTTCCTTGCTGACATGACTGGCAATCTAAAGTCTGAAGACCGGATAAAAGAGGAACCATCTTCTGTAATTTTGAAAGAATAGGATGCCCGAGGCGACTGTGGATGAGTTGTGGAGATTCTGTGAGAGAACAAGCAACTGAAGGACTCGGCACAACCAGGTACAACAGACCCTGTGACTCACGGCCCACTCCAATCGTCTTCCCCGTACTCGGGTCCTGCACAGAAACAGAATGGTTTGAGAAGGTGACAATACAGTTAAGAGAGTTGATCAATTTACCAAGAGATATTAAATTACAAAGAGATGTTAGGAATGTAATAGACAGATGTCAAGGTCAATGAGGAGGTTGGACAGATTTGTCCAATCCTATGAACAGGGGCCCTAGTGCCATCAGCAAGAGTAAAAGAGGGTAAATTATCAGAATATGTAAGGGATGAAAAGAGTTCCTTATTATCACAGAGGTGATCAGTAGCACCTGAGTCAAATATCCAAGGACCAAGTGATGCAGAATGAGAAACACAAGCAACGGGATTACCAGTTTCTGAAGCAGAGGTCTGAGACTGAGGAGAGGCCTTCTTGAGAAGGGTCTGGAGTGCTGCATAGTCTTCAGAGGAGAGAGAGACTGTACCATTTGAAGCAGTTTCCAATTGAGCTATATTAGCAGCATGAGAAGGTCACAGGTGAGGATACTTTGTGTAGCAACGTTGCTCATAATGACCAAGTTGCTGACAATAATGACAATGAGGTCGCTGACCACGTCCTCCTGGGCCACGTCCTCCCTTGCCTCTACCACGACCATGTCCACCTCCAATGTTCCCACGAAAGTCAGTACGAGAAACTAGAGCAGTGGAATCAACAGCAGCAGACGATGCATGAGCAGATTTCTTATTAAGATTCAGAAGACGCTGATACATCATTGATAGATCAGGATCCCCACTAGTCAAGATAGTATCCCGGACATTATCATATTCTTCGGGGAGACCAGACAATGTGGCAACCATAAAGAGACGTTCCACCTGTTTCCGATATGCAGAAGCATCAATAGGGTAAGGCAAGATATCCAAAATTGCCTACATCAAAGATCGACTTTTGCCAACGTATGTCTCCATCTGAATGTCAGATGATTTGCTCAGTTCCATAAACTGAGAAATGATGAAATAATGCTGCTGAACATCATTAGTGTAGAGGTTTTTTGCTTCCTCCCACACTTCAGTGCAAGTTTGAAAAGAATAGAAGATGTCCAAGATGACTGGATCAATAGATTGCCAAAGGATACTCAGAAGCTGGTTGTCAATCTTTTCCTAATCAGATTTTTCCTCCTTAGGAACATCAATAGACTTAGTCGTGAGATGATTCCCATGTCCCTGTCCAAAGAACCAAACTCGAACAGAGGTGGCTCAGTTCTTGTAATTAACAGAACCCTTCAACTTTGAAAAGGTAATGGGCCCAACATTGGTGGAGATGATATTGGGAGAAGTTGCTGCCATTATATTAAATCACAAAGATATAAATCGAGTAAATAGGAACGAACCTGATCACCGATCAAGAAGAGGTGCGCACAAAAAGTCAGACCCACAGAGAACCAACCACAGATCTGGAAAGAGGAGAAGAAGGCGAGCTTCTCTGTCCAAGACCGACCGGAAAAAGCTGCCGGAACAGTGCACACGCGCCGGCAAAAGGTGGCGCGTGAGGCCCACGCGCAAAGGAGTTGGACGGCGCGTGACGGTTGCGATGGTGGCCGGACTTCCATAGACTTGGTCGCCGGGAGGCGACGGTCCTGATCGCGTATGGTCTGGGTTGAAAATTCGCCGGAAAACTTCTCCGGCGGCCTGAACAGTGACGGACGGTTGTTCCGGTGGCTGTCGGAGGTGCTGACGCGTTCGGGAATTACTCAGAAGGGGTTTACAGCCCTTGATGGCTTGCCGGAAGGACGCACGGCAAAGAAAAGAGGACTCCTAAGCAGTGGGCTTAGGTTTTAAAGCGAAAACAAGGTTTTAAGCGGAAGCGAGGGTCCCTAGAACAAAAAAGCTCTAGTACCAACTTGAATATAACCCAAACATAGCATAATAGGCTATAGTAACAATAGTATTAATATGAAATGAAAACTTATGTGAGGATTTACCTGATAAGAAACAAGACCTGCATAGGCACCAAGAAAGATACTAGCTGCCACAGATGCCAGAACTGCCCCAATAACTGCCAGTGGCCACAAAAGGATAACAAGGCCTGCAAAAGGCACACATATTGTCTCCAAGAAAGGGCCTTCACGACCTATGAGATCATGAAACAAACGATTCCACCCTTTAAAAAGCATGTAAGGGCCTTTGCATATGGCAACAAATGATACAATTGGCATATCAACTATGATTCCAAGAACTACAGCTACAACAGCACCGGGGAGACAAAGCAGCCTGCACCAAAACAGAGAAAAGAAACATCATTAAATTTTCACAGCAAACCATGATACATCATAACTCCTTTGTATCAGAAAGCATCATATGAAATATGGAATATCATGAGTCATGTGTATCTGGAAGACACTTTTGAAGCTAAAAATTTGTTTTGCTTTGAAGTTTTCAAAATCTACCAATACTGCTTACTTATTTGACACTCCAAGAGACATAGTTGATAATCTTTTGTTAAATATAGCATAGACCACAGATACAACTAAAACAAAAAATGCACAAGAAAGAACAAAATAAAAACAATTTAGTTTCACCTGCTTAGCCAAATTGGTAACGAAGCAAATTTAGGCAGCAACAATTTTCATGCTGATCATAATAGTTTCCATACATCAAATTTTACTTGTTAATTGGAACTTCATATCCGATGAAAAGAGTTGTCATTCTCAAAGATGATACCTAATAATAATGCCTTCTGTCAATATTTTCTATGACTTGCAATTATGTTTGGCATGCAAATGATGCATGATTAAAATCACTAGACCAACATAATAAAATTAAATATGAAATATAAAAGAGAAGTACCGTCTATGATTTCAAAGACTAGATGGTTCAGAAAATAGCTATATGCTGAAACAGAAACTTATTCAAGCCCAATTCTTCTATGTTCATCCCTATTTCGCCTAACAACACCTTAGGGCTTGTTGGGGAGTCACTATTAAAAGGGAAAGGGAAGGAAGGGGAAGGTTTTACTCATGTCTTCCCCTTGTTTGTGAGTTTTTAAAAATGGGGAAAGAGAATTTAAGATTTTTGTAAATCCCTCCAAAACCCTTCTCACCTTTAAAATCAAAGTTCTCCCAATTTGGGGGGTTTGAGGGGGAAATATCCTTCATTTTTAACTCCAAAACATAGGGAAGAGAATACCTTTCCTTTTCTTTCCCTTCTCCTCCAAACTCCCAAACAAAGTCTTACTGGGATTTTAATAATAGTGTGTACAACAAAGTCCAAGGTGTGCTTTCATTAGAGATATAATAACATAACAACAAACAAACTTAGTGAGAAATATAATGACATAAAACCTGATCTCATAATATTTCCCATTTGGAGGCCCCTCTTCTCGCAGGTCATCCATAACCGAGAAATAAGTATGGAAGCATGCATTTCTTACATCCTTGACAATATCAAAGGTCTTTAAAATAGTGCTCCATGTTCCATCCTGTGGATGCAATATGAAAATTTTATAAGAGAGCATAAATAACAAGCATTTTAATAACTTCAAAAATAAAAGACATACAGTAAAACAATGGAAAACTTTGTTCTCTTTTCCTCCCTCTACAGCTTCAAAAGTAGCAAATATTGATGAAAGAAATCCATAGGCTGCTCCACCTACAATACTTCCGAAAATTCCAACCACTGGCCACAAAATCAACAGCACTGGTAGTACACATGTGCACATAACAACCTTCAGTAAAGGCCCTAATTGTTTGGATCTGTAAGTTAGGGAAATCAATACGAGGAAACAATTAAAAATTCATATCAATGAGCAAAAACTTGAGACTTGAAGTCAAGGAAAGCACCTCACAACACAGTAATATGTCCAAATACTGTGCATGGCCCAAAGACCAAGTATGATAGCTGAGTTCCCAATTGTCATTATTAAGCATATCAATGGACAGAAAATGAGACCTGAAGTAATGGTGCAGTTTGAGTGTGAGTAAGTTTGACAGTCAGTCACTCTCCTCATGCAGAAACATTCACTTTAGTCTTTTCTAGTATGGTAAGCACAACAAATAGAGCAGCTATTACATATTCTGTAGTGGAAAAGTAAACAAGCATTTTAATATGTCAAAGTTGGCTCTAAACTACTATATACTTGTTTGTCGTTCATACAGTTTTTCTTTTTCTAAGTTTCAAAATCTTGCGTTTACATAAATCTTATATGTTGTGCTTAATGAACAAATATACGAGATTGATCACCAACAAAACATACGAAATTTAATTGTTTTCCCATATTAATAAAATCCAAATCATTGAACGCATATTAGATTGTCATTAATTAAAATGAGTAAATCTTGAACAAATATATTTCAAAATGGAACACATGTGAGGAACACCAATGTTCACTCCACCGTAATGTTAAAGAAAAAGAAAGCCTACTAAATTTCACAGAAAAATGAATGATTACATAAAATAACTTGTAATAAAGAAAAATAAGCATGCATAGATGTTCCATTACAGTATTGCATTTAGTAAAATAATCATCAAGAAATTCCTTCTCTTGTATTCAACTTGTATTTCCCAATCAAAACATAACAAAAAGAAGCTCAAATAACACACAAGAATGGAGCCATAGTCATTGAAATTCACCTTTGATGGTGCCTAGAAACCAAACGCCAATGAAAAAAGGCAGAAAGCAGACAAAGCTCCACAATGAAGCCCAAAATCCCTTGGGAGGTTCCATTGCTCACCAAACCCAGATCTATGGAAACCACCACTACAATCACTGTCCTCAAGTAGTAAAATTCCAAACTTTATCCCCCTTAACCTTCGTTGAGAAAAGATAAAGATTGAAAACTATATACCCAGAAGCCGAAAACCAGTTTTTCTGCAAGCATAACTAGTTAACTTAACACAAAAACTCAAATTGCTCTTCATTCAGCACCTAACAACAGGTGGGTCAATCTTACACCCTATTTTCTTCATCTCTTTTTTTTTTTTTTTTTTTTAAAAAGATTGAATTGGAGACTTAAAATAGTTGAAATTCTTGAAAAGCGTACTGTTGGATTGATCTTTTTTTCTCTTTAAAGAATGATGAAACAATGAAGCAAGAAACAATAGAGTGAGTTACATTATGAACTAAGAATGCATGAGCATCACATAATGCTAAGCCAAATACTCATATCATATCTCAAATCTCTCATTTCTTTTGAGAATCTGCAATTCTATTGTGCTCTCCTTTGGGTTAAAGCAAACAAAGTGTGCATTATGGTGACTTGTGAGGTGTTCTTTGTTTTGATTTGATAACAGGAAAAAAAGGAAGTGACCATTTTGAACGTTAACAAACAACACAGAAGCAACTTTAAGTTTATGTCACATTATAAATAGCAACATTTCTCGTTTTCTTTTACTCTTCCTATTCCATTTTTAAGGACTAATATATGACTTTCAAAAACTAATATCACTTACCCTATTGATATTTTTTCTTTTTTTCTTTTTTTGGAGTTACCCAACCCTAATTATCTCTTTGAGACGAGTTGGCTCCCTCCGGTATCCCTACGAGCTTCGACTCTTTGAGCCGGCTATGGGACTAATCCGGAGTGCGAGGGAACAGTGATGGCTAAAGGTTCAGCCCCCTCCCCAAGAATTATATGAGTATGAACATTAGATAAACATTAGATAAAGTTCGACGTCGTTTCGATGAACATCAGATAAAGTTATCTAAAATAACTTTAGAAAAAACAAACCCATAATTTATTTGCCTGCACGATCTTGGGGAATTCCTACAAATTGAAAAATGCTAAAAAATATTGTAAATAACAAAAATGTGATTATTTTTTTCCCGAAAGAATTCACACTGACCCTTAGAACTTAGAAGTTAGAACGATACAGCAGCATTGATTCGGTAAATAGTCCAATTCTTTAGTGTCAGGCAATTGAAATATTCTTTTAAATCTCTTAATCCTGAAGAAAATAAGCTTGCGTGCGTTTAACTCAATAAAGAAGTGAATTAGTGAAACTGATTTCAACATTATCTAAATAAATATTTTTTCCCTACAAATAATTAAATTATATAATTATATTATTATTAAAATATCCTTTCAGAATACAATATGTTTTTCAGTTTATAAAGAATGATATCATCATATAAAAATATTTAAAAATATATATATTGCCACCCGTTATTAAAAAATGTCACAATTAATATGAAATGTAAATAAACAAAAGAAAAATCAACTTTGAAACTACTTTGTTTACCAAAAAAAAATACAAAAAATAAAATAAAAATACATATAGAGGCCAGGGTGTACTGGACAAAAGAAAGTGTCAATGCTCCACCCATCTTCAATAACTAAATTAAGGTTTGAAAATTCCAGTTGCATTAAAAAAGAATGGTGATAAATTGAAAATGAAATAAATTAGTGTATTAATTATTATTTATGAGAATGTAACGCACAGCCATGGCATCATTAGAATACCCCATTACTTCCTCCAATTCGATCACAATCAATATATTGCTATTTTACTGGCCCTTCAAACTATCACAATTTTATTTTTAGAGACTCAAAATCGGGATTATTGGTTAAATAATTCCTTACCAGTTGATCTACATATTTGATAGTCGATGTCATCTCATTTTTCAAATACACAAACCAAGATTCTGTGCTATTTAGTAAATTTACTTCCATTTTCTTTTCCTTTTTTTGCTTTTGGGGTTTTTTGGTTTTCTCAATTGGAGTAAATAAATATATATTTAGTTATTATATTATTTTGCTTTAAATAAAAGGTATATAATAAAAAAAATTGAGGGATTTTGGCTAATCATACATACATGTTAAAAACATAAATGTAACTTTTTTTATCCAAATTATGCAAGTCTTGTAGTCACAAAACTCGAGCCACAGAGAGATATTTAAACAAAATATAATTCACTTTCTTGTCACTTATTGCAATTAAATTTTGGGAAAATTATACCACACAAGTAACTTACCCGAAATGTTGAGTTATTGAACTGAGACACATAAATAATTTTATTATCTTTTAATAAAATTTGACAGAAGTCCAACATGAATATATTGAACCAAATTATGCATGATGTTTATGTACGATACTACTAATTTGAAACATAGGACAAAAATGGTTGACGTCCTTGGAGTACGAAATAATCTTGTAAAAAGATTCAAGTTTTATTAATTTATTTATTATATTGGAGAGCAATAAGAATGTGGTATAGTATATATTATCCAAATTTGTGGTAGCGCCTCACTAATCCTATAAGATAAATAAAGGGTCACCTTTTTAGCTAAAAAAGAAGAAGATATTGTTATCAAAAAAAAAAAAAAAAAAAGAAGATAAAAAAGCAAGGAATCATGAACTTAATTTTTGCTAAAGAATTAATTATTGGGTCACCTGTAAAGTTTTGTGTTTCTTTTTATATATTGCCTTTCACTTGGCCTACACTTTTAAAGTAATTTGAGTTACTCTGCACCAAACAAATGTGATCAAGACATTTTGTGTACCTTTTCAATTGTTTAGAAGTTGAGGCTGACATGGAAGCTATCAGAAGGGGTGTTCAAAATGTCCAAAAAAAACCAAACCAATTCATAACTAAATCGTTTAAAATTAGTTCGATTCGATTTTTGTCAAAACCAATTATAAACCACCCCATACACACCCCTAGCTACGAGCACGAAGCGTGAATTGTTGGCCAAATAAAAGAGAGATGAAATTATTGTTATTATTATTTGTTTCCTCATCTTTAACAAGAGGTTTTTCTTATAAAATGAAGTAAGAAAAAAAGGTTTGCTTTTTCTGCAGTTATTGTAAATAATTTATCTGCAGTTATTGTAAATAACTTATCTGCAGTAAGCCTAATACAACGTTGTTTTGAGGCGAAAATCATGTTTTTTTTGTAATCTTAATTTATTTCAGGTTATAATAGTCTTTATATTTATAATTTTTTAATATTTCAATACCAAAACAACGTTGTTTTGAGAATAAATACAGATAACTTATCTGTATTAACTGCAAAAATATTTTTAAAAAAGAGAGAAGATAAACAATGATTGTTAGCCGCGTATCTAAATCTAATATGATTGCTAAAATATCATCTTGCTGGGTTGCAAGATTAATGAATCAGCCTCCGTTTGCTTGTTGATGAGAAAAGGAGCATCAATAGTCAAGTTATTAAATAAGTAACACCCATGTCTCTTGTTCATGCGAACAATACAAGCACCAGACCCAATTTTATTTTTTTTTAATTTTGAAAATAAAAAACTCAAATATTTTTTATGTTATCTAAAATGTTGTGGAGAACTGTGCTTCTTGTATAATGAAAAATATTTTAAGTGCTCCTGCATCCATTGCTCGATATATTCATCCAATAAAAATAAGATTTCAGCATTAATATGTTGTCAGGTTAGTGATAAGAAGGGAGAAAAAAAATTAACCATCATCAGAAATTTATTTATAATACAGGTGTTTATCTTGAATGACAATAATACCTATTACTGGATGCAAGAAGAGTGGGAAAAAAATATATTAAAATATTGTTATTTTAATAAATAATTACTAATATATAGTTGTTTTGAAATTATTTATCAATTTATTGCACTTATTCACGTCCAAATTGGTCGTGAACATTCACGCCTAAGTTAGGCGTGACTCAGTAGGAATTCACGCTTAATTTAGACGTGACTCGTCTAGCGTTGACATGTGGAATAAAAAGTGAACATCTTAATCGTAAAATTTTGGAAGGCCATAACTTTTAACTGGGTATTCAAATCAGGTAATTTTTTTATTACCCATAACTTTTCGAGATCTACGCAATGACATGTTATTTGATATATTTTATCTCTCACAAACACGATTCGAATTTGCAACAATAATACTATATGAACGTTTAAATCCAGAAGCCTCTGAGTTCTTTCCAAATCAACACAAAACACAGTCTTCTACCTACTAGAATCTCCATATCTTGATCCTATGGCTGTATTCTTATAACTGTAAATTGAGACTTTATCTTTTAAGTCGTGGTCTGAAATTGAAGATGGCACCAAAGTGGATTAGTCATTCTATAAATTATGATACTTAATATCATATTAAAAATATATTTTCTATCAAGTGTTTGAAAAAAAAAATAGTGTACAAGGTTATTGAATCGCAATACGTATTATGTATCGTTTGATCAATTTTTCGTATCGTTAGTAGTAATGAATTGTAAAATATAAAAATATAATAAAAAATATTTAAAAATATATAACTTTTTTATGACTTTTATCGAATTGTATCGTTAGTTACATCCTTCTGAAGTTTGGAAACGTCGTCTCTGATACGAAACAATGGCTGGATTCGTTGGAAGTTTATAGTCTTGAATGGTTTTCAAAAATAAAATATTTCTTCCTTAGAGATTTATAATATTTATTTAATTATTTCCTTTATTAATACAGATTTTTTAAATTGATTTTTGAGTTTAAATCACAAATCAAATCTTTATTTTCTTTTCCTTATTAATAATATTTTTTTATTTTTTTTAATTTAAATCACAAACAAAGTTATTATCTTTGTGAATGAAGTTATTTGATTTTTTACTTCCCAACATTAACAAAGTTAGATGTTTGTTTTTTGTAATATTTTTTTACAATTTCATGATTTTCAAAAAGAAGACTGTGTTTGTTGTTGGTTCGAAAAGAACTCGAAGACTTTTGTGTTTAAACGCTCTTATAATATCATTGTTGTGAATTCAAATCTTGTTTGTGACATATAAAATATGCCAAATGAGGTGTCACAGAGTAGATCTCGAAAAGTTATGTAGAATAAAAAAAAGTTATCTGATTCAGATACCTCAGTCAAAAGTTATGGCCTTCCAAAGTTTTACAGTTCGTAAGTTGACTTTTTTGTGCCACGCGTCAACATCAGACGAGTCACGCCTAAATTAGGCGTGAATGTCTACTGAGTCATGCCTAACTTAAGCGTGAATGGTCACGCCCAATTTGGACGTGAATGAGTGCAATAAATTCGTAAATAGTTTTGAAACAGTTATATATTCGTAATTATTTATTAAAATAATAATATTTTAATTATTTATTCTTCTATTAATTTCGAAGAATAAATAGAAGTGTTTTATTAATCTCATGCAATAGGAGAGAAACTCTCTCATGTTGTAGACACAATCATATATGAGACTTATTCACTTATAAAAAAAAGAAAAAAAAAATGCAACACGAAAATTGATGTATGTGTAAGAGAGAAAAATATTCTCTGACAACATTCGAAATCGACTTTTTCTATGGCAAACTATTCTTACTTCTCATGACTTCAATATATTGACTCATATTGGTGTCTTTCAGTGCCAACCAGTGGCGGAACCAGCAAAAAATGTTACCATGTGCCAAAAAATTGTAACATGCCAAATTCTAAAAAAATTGAGAATCAGCTCGTGCCAAGGTCCCAATCGGTCTCAATATGACTCCGCCACTGGTGCCAACATTTTCTACCCAATCGTAATTATGAAAACATAACACCTATTTTATCGTGGCCTGAAACTATAAATCTTCTTTCCATAAGCATCGCATGGTTGATGTGATAATATTTAAATGATAGCTAAGCTAAGTTATTTTACTCGGTATAAGTTTAGTTAGAATGTATATTAATACAAAAGTGAAATATTACATATGTTATAATATTTTTAAGAAGTAGAGATATGCTTCATTATGCACTGTTGTGGCTAGATTTCGATATTATACTTTTATGCTTTAAGATGGAAGCTTAGTCATTGATAGAGAATGGGGAGATTGATACACATGCATATATATGGTGGTTTTACTTTATGATATTGTGTCATATTCTTCATTGTAAGTGGACTGCGCAATTTTGGAATGGAGGTCAAATGAGAAGATTTTAACCGTCCAAACAAAAATTATGGGTGATGATTTATTTACCTTTTATCCTAATAAATTTTCCCATCGTTGTTAATTTGTGTTTGGATGGATGAAATTCTTTAAAAAATACATCATCTCATATCGCATGAGATAATACATTCTCTTGCAACTTACACATGTACTAAAAGAAGGAAATCGTCGAATGGGTGTAGTTTAGTTGGCAATACAGGTTAAGTAGATAGCAAGAAAATTCGATTCCCACTAAATACATTTTTGGAAAGGGACGACGGACAAGGATCTTAATTGTGGCTAAATCTCAACTTAAGATTAGTCACACAGCTAACTCAAAGAGATGAAGCTTATAAAGATACCTAGAAACCGACTCGCCTCAAAAGATAATTGTGGTAGGTATAAAAAATTCTTATGTGCAAATCCTCGTGTTGGATCGCATATGCACTTGATTAAACCACAACATATAGGATTTAATGTTTCTGCTTTTACTGCAGAAAATATTTTTCTGCTACATTCACATAAAAGTGAGTGAGTCACAATATATATATATATATATATATATATATATATATATATATATATAGATAAAAAATGATCAATGGTATCACATGCTTACAAATCAGAGTCGTTGATCTTTTTTGATCTAATAACTCTCAGATAAGGTGTCAAACGATTCTACCCCTATATATATATATATATATATATATATATATATATATATATATATATATATTCGTAGCCACGTGCTTTAATCCTCTGAGCTACAGGCCCACCCCGTCTCCACTGGATATATTCCCCAGAATACCCTAAAAAAGGGAAACCTTTACTTTCCTCAGCCATTTCATTACGGCTTAATTAAGAAGATGTGAAAGCGCCCCTCTATAAGAGCAGTGTGTTCCGAGGTGTGAAGTGGGAGAAAAGGGATTTCATAGTAGGGGTTTTGAATAAGACGACCTTTTCATTTTTCGTTCTTATTCATTTTTCATATTTGAAAAACTAATAAGAATGAGACGTGTTAAGCTTTTTTTTTTATCATCCTGACGTCAAGCTATTTTTTCGCAGGATCTCCCCTATAGTGTCATCCAACCATTGCATTGCTCTCTCTCTCTCTCTCTCACAGTGTAGTGTAGAAATGAATCCTCTCATGTATAATTTAACATGATCATGTCATGTGGGAGAATCTTAATCATTAATAATTAAATCAACGGTGATGCTTGTGTAATTTCTTATTCTTATATTTTTTCTCTCTCCTCTCTTATCACCATTAACTCACCCATATATGATTATGATTGTCCTATCAAAGTCAAGTGTGGCCCTCCAATAACCCAAAACTGCAATCAGTGTAATGTATCCACTTCACTTCACTTCACTTCCGAAACAAAACATGATGCATTCTCTCAGATACAAATTCTCAAATTGGGCGGGATGGGATTTAATAACTCTTTCTTCTCCGCGAAAAACCCTAAGCCCCCTTCTCTTCTCGTCTCACCCTTCAATCAAATCACAAAAATGGTTACCATCTCTTTTCGTTATCATCTCTTCCTTCTAAACAAACGATTCATTGAATCTGACTTGAATGAATGTTCGTTCTTCTTCAAGCTTTCTTCATGCTTCCTTTCTTTCTTTCAATCAAATCACAAAAATGGTGGTTACCTTTGACCGATGCTCAACTCACAATAACAAAAATTACTGGAGAGAATGAATGTTCAACAAGCTGCGCTGCCAACTACAAGCAGCTCAGCTCAGCTCAGCTCAAAAAGGGTGTTGATGTTGATGAAGGTATTATTATCACTACTTTCTTTCGCCTCTGCTTTTATTTCATTTCATTTCATTGGTTCTACCATTTATTTTAAGTGTGTTATTGTTAACTGAACTCTTTCGGTGTTTCACTCTCAAATTTTGTCAAACGAGAAATGCATTTACCTTGTTAAAAGTAGGAATAGTGTTAATTTCAAATTTTGTTACGGTTCAATGTTGTGTATGATATATATATATATAGTCTTCCCCATTTTCTTTTTTCTTTTTTTTGAATTTCTTAGCTGGACTGTTCATATCATGGTATAGTCTTGCCCATTTTCTTATTTATCTATTATATTCAGATTAAAATGAATGCAATAGCGATGGGCAATATGGTCATCCATAAACTTTGTGTTTGCGGATGGAATCTCCCTAGAAGTATTAGAATGGCAGTAAAAAAAAGGTTGGTTGGGGATTCCATTTGTATCATCGGAGGTACCTCATTTGACTACGAGTATATATGGGTTATTTTTACGCTTATTTAGTATAATAAAAAATAAGGATTAATATTTTTTATATTGAAAGAGAAAATTTTACTTTTTATTACATATAAAAGTATGTGAGATTTATGTTTTTTTTTTGTTTTTTTTTTCTATTTATATGGGCTTTGCACACTTTTATGTGTGTAGAAGATTAAATTATTGCTTACAACAATATTAATCCCATAAAAATGTGACGTTGATGATAATGTACATTTTTTTTATGTTCAATTTCATAAAATAAGTAAAGATTAATTTTTGTTTATCTCGTTGCATTTTTTTTGGGTGCAAGAAGGTTTTATAGCATAATTATATGACTAGAATCTGAAGGTGATTTAGTGCGTGTTCGGGAGTTTTTTTTTTTTTTTTCTTTATAAATAGAAGTTTAGTTAAATATAATTTTACAAAAGTTCTAATCATAAAAGGAATTTTTTTTACAATGAAGAAAAAAATTAAAAGCAATTTTTTTTTTAATATGTATGTCAATTTTTTTAGGAGTTTTTACTCTTATTCAAAAAATTTATTTTATAAATTTTATCATTTAACCTAATAACAAATCATTTCATATCCCTCCCATCAAAACACTATCCCTCCCATCAAAACACTAAGAATAACAGTATAAAATTATCAAACAACTTTTAACTTTATTTTTTAATTATTTTTTTAACTTTAATTTAAAAATAGCTTTTAGCTTTAAAAATATATGCTTTTATTTAGACCGATTCGACTGTGGATCAAAAAATTGGATAAGATTAAAAATAAAAGGGAAAAGTGTTTGTCATTTTAAATGATATAAAGTTATGTCATTTTAAGAGAGAGATAGACACAGAATAAATTTTTTTATTTAAATTTTAAATTAAAAAAAAATCACCCACTTTCTCTCTCCCATGATTTTCATTTTCTGTGTCTATCTCTCTCCTAAAATGACATAACTTATGTCATTTAAAATGACAAACACCAAGCCCAAAATAAAAAGTATTAAATTAAAAATATTTTAATTTTTTATACAATAACTTATTTGTAATATTTAAAAATTATATGGTTTAACATTACAATTTTAATAACAAGAGTCCAAAAAGGAGTTTTAAAATATTTTATTAAATAAATAACTAAAAGCGGTTTATTAGACAGCACATAAGGGAAGAAAAGAAGAGAAGCATGTTAATATGTTATACAAAGTGGGAAAAAAAACTCTTCAAATAATATGAGTGGCTCGATCCTTCCATTAAAAAGGTAATCTCTCTCTCTCTCTCTCTTTTTAGATTCTTGCATTTAATATTGTTTCTATACATCAGAATTTCTGTTATGTATGATGGACATGAAATCCAAGGTTTTCTGCTGCTATGAAAATGGTTTCTCGATTTTATGATTTTTTTGTAGACCGAGTGGACAAGAGAAGAGGATGAGAAAGTGCTTCATCTTGCTAAGCTTATGGCCACTCAGTGGAGAACGATTGCTCCAATTGTTGGTCGTACCCCTTCTCAGTGCCTTGAACGGTATGAGAAACTACTTGATGCAGCATGTGTAAAGGATGATAACTATGAACCCGGTGATGATCCGAGGAAATTGCGTCCTGGGGAAATTGATCCGAATCCTGAGTCTAAGCCTGCACGCCCGGATCCTGTTGATATGGATGAGGATAAAGGGAAGCTAGGGAGAAACAGCTTGAGGAAGCTAGGAGGCGGAAAAGGAAAGGAATAGACTATAATGCTGAGATTCCCTTCGAGAAGAGGCCTCCTCCGGGGTTTTTTGATGTTGCTGATGAGGATAGACCAGTGGAACAGCCCAAGTTCCCTACTACTATTGAAGAACTTGAGGGAAAAAGAAGGGTTGATCTTGAATCACAGTTAAGAAAGCAAGACATTGCAAAGAATAAAATTGCACAAAGGCAAGATGCCCCATCTGCTATTCTGCACGCCAACAAGCTGAATGACCCAGAAACCGTTAGAAAGAGATCAAAACTGATGCTTCCGCCACCTCAGGTTTCTGACCATGAATTGGATGAAATTGCAAAGTTGAGTTCTTGCAGGCAGTGAGGAATTTGCAGAAGGTAGTAGTAGTGCTACACGTGCTCTTCTGGCTAATTATGCACACACACCCAGCCAAGGAATGACTCCTCTAAGAACTCCTCAGAGAACTCCAGCTAATCGGTGGTTTCCGGTTCGATTATCTAAGAATATCCATATTTATTAGAATGGAGGCATTGCAACTATTGGAGGGGTACATATCCAAGAACAGTTAAAAACAATGACGATGGAACCATGGAGGTCAGTTATATCAAGAACAACATTGCAGTAGTGAATGATGTGTTTATTTTAATAAGTGGATCAAATTTGGTGGGAAAATATAGATATATTCAAGCGGAAAAAAGAAGAAAATAAATATGCTATCACGACTGAGATAACTATATGAGTTATATTTATCTCATTTTACATGAGATAACTAAATTTTTTACACACAAAAGTTGGGTGGGTTCCACTTTTTCTTTTTTTTCTCTCCTCTTAACTATGGATCCCACTTGCAATCTTGTTTCTACAACATAAGATAATTATTTTTCTACAACATAAGGAAATTATTTCCCTTACTATATTTTAGAAGAAAAAAATCCGCCAGACTTGGGGAAAAAAAATTATACTGTAAAAAAAGTGTCTTGATAAATATCAACAAAATTATAATCTCTTTAATTTTTTAGTAAACTATAATCTATTTAATTTTAAAATAAAAAATTTAAACATATTAGTTTTTACAATATCGGCTTCCTCAATAGCTAATTTCAAAATTCATACTTGTCATTTGTCAAAAGCCGTTTTTATCTTTCTTTTGGACTGGATTGATATGAATGCTACCCGATGCAAAACATTATTCAAAGATCCTATTTGTACAGATTAATATTCTTCCTTCAATGAAATGACTAGTTGATTTTATAATATATTCTACATATCAACTAAAATATTTTAGTATATACTAAAATATTTTTTAAATTTCTTTACAGTTTCATGTAAAAATAAATTACTTAAAGATAATTTGTCGTTTTTAATTTTTTTATAGACTAATTTTTCTTTCTATTTTGTGCATTGAAATTTTTAACATAATAGGAAAGCAAATAGTTCACCTGAAGAAGTAATTTAATACTTAAATAAATGTTATCAAAAAAAAAAAAAAAAAAACTTAAATAAAAACAATTAATCATATGTCAAATCAAAAAGCAAATTCCATGGACACGAATTTGCTAAGGTATTTATAGGCCCAAACTAAGAAAACAGTTGGGCTGTAAGTTGGCCCACGAGTAGAGTTGGCTTTTGTTTGTTTGTTTCTTTTCTTTCCTTTTTAGACCCAAAACAAAGATACTACTACCCTTAATTGTTTTTTTTTTTTTAAGTATTTATTTGTTTGTTTTTTAATTTATAAGTATATTTTTTTTAGTTTATATTAATTTTCATTTAACTTTTGAAGTTTATTTTTTCTTTTCAAATCAATCCTTACATTTAAAAACATTTTAAAAATAGTCTTTATCATCAGCTTCTGCTTTAGCCACGTCAATTTAAATTTTATTCGATGGTTTATAGAGAACATATAAAGAACAAGTAGTAAGCAAAGAAATTACACCTAAGCAGAAAAAAGGAATAACTACCATTTTATTTAGTTCTGATATTTGGAGAGGAGAACTCCAATTATACAGTTCATACTTGCGAACACAAAAAAAAAATATTCTAACATTCAATATTACAGGTGAGGTTGTGTCTTATGTCACAAAAGGTTGCCTCTCTACAGACGAAGAAATTTTTATGAGAGGAGAGAATAATAAAATATCAAAGTTATGAATATTATTAACATTAATAAAAAGAATTAAAAATTGTATATATTTTTAGGGATGAGCTAATTATTAAGATTAATAATTTATTATAATCAAAATTATTATTTCATATCTATAATAATAATGATAATAAGGTTTCCAAACTTCTGCTGTCGCTAGGGGTGTTTGCAGTCTGGATCGGATCGGTTTTAGAAGCAAAATTCATCTGATCCAATCCCTTCGGTTTGATCATATAATCATCCATTCGATTTGAATTTTTTTTCAAATCCGATCCGATCCAATCCAATTTTTTTCGGTATGGATTGGATCAGTTTTCGGTTTTTTGAAAATCCTAAAATTTATTTCATGATTATTATGCAAATAACATCTTTTGTATATATTGGCTTTGTAAATTTTTTTTTTGAAATACAAAAGCATTAGTAAACTATAATATAGTTTTTTTTTTTTGGCAATGAGATATAAAGTTCTATAAAGATAAAATTGTCTTGATAAGATATGACTAGATTTTTTCTTTTGTTTAGTTGATGGATTAATGGGTCTTTGATTTACAAATTTTTAGGCTATGATTAGAGAAAAATCCAAGTAGGTAGAGGGGAATTAATATATTGTATCGGTTTGGATTGGATCGGTTTTCATCAACCCATCCAAAAACTGATCCAATCCAATTAAAATTTGCATTTTTTTTTTCGGTTATCGACTTTTCGGTTTTCGATTTATTCGATTATCGGTTTTTCAGTTCGGTTACTGCGGTTTGAATCGGTTTGGATCGGTTGATGAACACCCTTAACTGTTGTTACACCACTTTTTCTAATGTAGCAGACACATAAAAATGAAATCCATCTATATATTTTTATTTTTATTTTCAAAAAAACTAGGATCCACCGGCGTTTCTTGCTTTTTTATGGGTTATTTCAAAAAAATTCGTCTATAGTAACAACAAAAGTACATTCCCCTAATAATAAATCAAAATATAAGAAGATGTGACAACCCAACTCCAGCATATCTCTCCGTTGGGAAAAAATTTAACATGCTCCAGACTCACCATTTATTTAGTGGTTCTTTTTCTATAAATGAAAAATTTTCTTCCATTTCTACCCTTTTCTTTTTGATTTTTTCCTCCTCCGTCCCTCTTTTTTTCTATTTTTGGAAAGAACCACCATGGTCCCGTCCCACAAAAAATCTTCTCCTACCTGGGATCCACCCTTCCTCTATAAATTAAGTTTCAGGAATTATAATAAAAACATTAGAAAAAATCTGTAAAAACAAAAAAAAAATGATAATGTAATATAAATAGCACATTGATTTGTAAGTTCATAATAATAATAATGATAACATTGAGATGATTTATTGCTGCTTTTGTTAAGTAATTTATTTATTTATTATTGCTACTACAGACATTAATTCATCGAAAGAATATTATTTATAGAGGACAAATTAAATAAAGTAGAATAAGAATAAAATCAGAAATAGATCCAGGTTCAAAATCATAATGAAACATGCCACTTGACCATTGGCAAGTAGGAATGGGCAATTATAAACAAAATAATTGTTATTTGAAAGAAGCAATCATAAAAGGTGCGCACAAAATCCATGTAAGATACGTAGCATCATATATGCATGCGGGGGGCATATATATACACAACAATAATTATAAGAAGCAAATCTTATGGGATGCGTGAGAGGATCAAACATGTTTTGCATCTATCTTTGTAAATTGCATCTGACCAAACAATTGAAAAGAAGATATTGCATGGGCAATTGGGACGCATGGCTTGTGTGTTCCAAGGTTACTAGGTATAATGTCTTCTCATGTTCCTACCAATACCATCACCATGTGGAAGTGGAACCCCTCTCGTTATTGTTCAACGGTAATATTATTGTACTCAGAAATATAGAAAGATCAACTATCTGATCTCCGTATCTAGTTGAAAGATGCAAAAAGTAGGTCTTGACACAGTCATCAAAACTCTGTTCCCTATGCCCAAAAGATGAACATATTCAGGAACGAACAAACTGTCATAATTTTTTAAATTAATTACCGGAATGAAAATAAATTATCAAAATGTCATGTTTTAAAACTGCTCTGAAAATTGACGAGTTCAGTTTGTCACATTGTTATGCATACAGAGACTTTCTTCGAGCAGTAATGGGTTCAGGACTCGTCATTCTTAAAAGTAAGTCTTTGTAAGCACGACGCGAGGCAATTGATGGTATTCTTTTTATGCAATTGGATTTTTATTTTGCCAAGTGTCCTGCGTACAAGGACTTAATTATTTCAGTAATTACGAGTCCTAGACCCGTCACTGCTCAGAGCAAGTTCTTGTACGCGTGACATGTGGCAAACTGAACTCATAGCTGCTCAGAGGGGGTCCTAAAACGTGACATTTTAGTATTTTGTTGTTAAACCGTGACATTTCGGTAATTAAAATGCTAATATGTGGCATTTTTGTTCTTGTCCCACATATTCATGCCTTTAGTTATCTTTTTAAAATATTACTTGGTTCTAATTTAGGAGGGTAATTCGAGTTGCTAAGTTGCGTTAGGATTGATATGAATAGGAATATTCTCCAAACGAATACATATGATTATTTATTTGTATCAAAATTCTCGACATGAATATATTTATTTATTATATAAATTAATACGACACCATAGAAATCACCCATTAATTTTACTTTGTAAATAAAATTTATTTAAATAATTTCAAATTAATACATAAAAGTTGAATAAGAAAAAGTGAATACGTAATTATATATATTTAATTTAAATAGGTAGACACAAATACCCCTAACGTGAATGTTTTTGGTCGGTATAAACATAACATGAATACGAATTAATACATATTGATACGAACAAGAAAAATCTGTGTAATGTTCCATGTTAAGCGGAATATATTGAAAATTGTCACCCTTAATTTTAATTAATTTAATCATGCATTTATTATTTAGAACAACCAAATATTCTCTTTATGTACTTCTTTTCACCTAAATTGACATTACAAATCATGTATACTTTTAGTTTTTGCACACAGTCAATATGTAGTTATAATGTATATAAAAAAGGAGCATGGATTTGCGTTTTATGAATATCCATATTTTTTCTTAATGTAGTCTTAGAATTGAAGGTTGTGATTTTAGAATATTGGTATATAATCATTGATGGAAAAGGATGTTTTCGTATTTTTTTTAACAGTTATATATTATTACGTGACCGTTATTTTTACAACCTAAATAATTTATAACCTTTTACGACTTATTAATTATCCTTGGATTATTTCATTTATCAACTGTCCACAGTTTTCTAATAAATTATTCCAATTTAACATCCTCTCATCTTTCTGTTGTGCTCCCTCCTCTATCACAATACTCACAAGTATAGAATAATGATCAAAGTGCTACTGTTTTGCAAATTTTTTACCTAAATGCCATACGAACAGTACTTTTTACCAGATTACCACGCGACATAATTCGCTACGACTGGTAGCGAATTACGTTCGCCTTTGATTTCGTAACACGTGGCTACATTCAGCTTTTTTCTGCGAAAATGTGTCACGTGTCACAAAATTATTGGCGAACGTAATTCGCTACCAATCGCGTGATAGTCTGATAAAAAGTATTGTTCGCGTGACATTTGGATAAAAAATTTGCCAAACAGTGCCACTTTGGTCGATGTTCCCATAAGTATGGTTAACACACTAATCTGTGTATTTGTCGTTCCCAAAGTAAACAAGTATATAGTAAAAATGGATTTGGATCCTCTCATGTGAAAAAGTGATCTTATTATTTGATCACAACCACTCATTAATGATAACATAAGAGAGAGAAAAATATATGATTCTTAAATGAGTGGTTATAATTAATAACATGATGTTACGAGCATGCGCAAGTCAACAAGAAAAAGAATAACACCAGCATAGAGGGAGGACTATGTTAGTTAGTTAGTTATAGTTGGTTAGTTAGTTAACCATTGGAACCAATGTAATAAGGCCACGTGGACAATTGAGTCCTGATTGTAATTGAAGATGACCTATAAATACAACTGTCAGATGTAAGGAAGGGTATCAATGAAATAAAACAAGCTTTTCTCTTGGTCTTTTCCTTTGTTTCCCTCTGTTCCCTCGATACTCTGTATCATTTGGTGCTTTCATCCCTGAACCCATTTTCCACGATGAAGATTCAGGAGGTAGCTGATGATCTTCGTTCTAAATTTCAGCGGGAAGTTCAGGCTACACGTTTGGATTTGAATCAGAAATTGGAGTTATTGACTGAATCAATGTTGGCTTTGGATGTGCGTTTGAGAGAATTCATCACTCAATCTCAACAACAAGCCTCACCTGCGAGTTCCAGTCATCATTCAACCATGGCGAACAAGACTTTCTATTCTGAAGCTCCTGATCAACGATTATTGAAATCTGTTAAGATGGAAATTCCATCTTTCAATGGATCCGAACCTAATATTGGATTTTTAAGGCGGAATTGTATTTCAGTATGCAACAAATTCCTCCTCACTTGAAGGTCCAATTAACTGGTTTGAAAATGGACGGCCAAGCTGCTCCTTGGTTTCAATGGATGTTTCACACAGGAACCATCAACCAGTGGGAGGAATTCACGAAAGCGGTACATCAAAGATTTGGTGTCTCAGCTTTTGTTGATTTAAGAGGTTCTCTTTCTAAACTCTCTCAAACAGGATCCTTATGTGATTATGTTAAGGAATTTGAGGTTTTATTGAATCAAGTACCTGGGTTTACTGATGATGTTTTAATGAGTTTCTTTATATCTGGGTTACAATCTGACCTCAGGGGAGCTATCCAATTACAACGGCCAAAATCATTACATCATGCCATGCAGTTAGCCTATGCCATAAACACACATCATGAACAGTTACGTTCTTCTCTGTCTATTAATCCATAGAAACCAACTTGGTCCAATAGCCAAAACAGTAATACTCACACTCCTACATACCATAAACCATCCAACACCAGCACATTTACCCAACCAGTAACCACTACTATACCCAGAGCCTTATCCTCCTCATCTTCTAACCTTCCAATCAAGCGGCTTTCCCCTGAAGATATTGCAAAGAAAAGAGAGCTTGGTTTGTGTTACACTTGTGATGAAAAATGGACTGCTAAGCATAGATGTAAATCTCAAATGCTTTTGTTATTTGGAGAAATTGAGGAGGAGACACCCGAAACTGAGGAAGAAATTTTGTGGGTACCGAATATTCACAGCGAATCAGTAGAAGCTTCCTTACATGCTTTATCTGGTTCCCTAAATCCTCGAGCTTTAATTCTTGAAGCCAAAATCTCTGACCAGTTAGTGGGAGTACTGGTGGACTCAGGCAGTTCCCATAATTTTATCAGTCGGGAGTTAGCCACTACCTTAAGGATTCCAGCTATCCAAGCCAGTGGTATGGAGGTGTTTATGGGGAATGGTGATTTTCTATTATGTGAATGGCAATGTCTTGCAGTCCAATAGGTTATAAACAATACTTCATTTCCAGTTGACTTATGGATTTTGGACCTTCATGGACTGAATATTGTGTTGGGCATGACTTGGCTGGGTAGTCTTGGTCGTGTGACTCATGACTATGTGGAACAATCTATGGAATTTGCTTGGCAGAATCAAATTGTGAAGTTACAAGGTGTTGTTGATTACCCAAATTGAAATGTCATAAAGGATATTTCTCGGGCTTCTTACTGCATCATGCTGTCCCAACCAGGTTCAGATGCTAGAGTACAGGTAATTCCTGAATTACAAGCTCTTCAATCTACACTTGATATGGTATTATGGCAGGTTCTTGAAAAATATCAAATTGTTTTTCAAACACCTCATACATTGCCACCATTTCCCGGGATAGACCATTCTATTCATCTAGTTGAAGGTGCAAAACCGGTTAATGTAAGACCTTATAGGTTTCCTCACCACCAGAAATCTGAATTGGAGAAACAAATTTCAGATCTTTTATCAGCAGGCATGATTCAACCTAGCAGAAGTTCCTTTTCATCACCGATGTTATTAATAAAAAAATAGGACGGAAATTGGCGGATGTGTATTGATTATAGGGCATTAAATGCCATCACGATTCCTGATCGTTTTCCTATACCCACCATAGATGAACTTTTGGATGAATTGCTTGGTGCAACCATTTTTAGCAAGTTGGACTTGAGAGCAGGTTATCATCAAATATGTATGCTCCCTCAAGACATCCACAAAACAACATTTAGAACTCATGAGGGACATTATGAGTTCCTTGTAATGCCATTTGGATTGACAAATGCTCCATCCACCTTCCAATCTGCTATGAATCAGATTTTTCGTCCATTTTTAAGAAAGTTTGTCATAGTTTTCTTCGATGACATCCTTATATACAGTGCTACTGTCGAAGAGCATGCTGTTCATTTGGAATCAGTCTTGTCTTGTTTGCAGCAGCATGAGTTCTTTGTCAAGTTTAGCAAATGTGCTTTTGGACAATCTGAAATTTCTTACTTGGGACATATAGTTTGTGCAGAAGGTGTCAAGGCTGACCCTCAGAAAGTAACAGCCATGCTTGATTGGCCCCAACCCACGAATATCAAGCAGCTAAGAGCATTCTTAGGATTGACCAGTTACTATAGGAAATTTGTTCATCAGTATGCAAACATAGTCGGGCCTCTTACAGAGCTACTGAAATCAGAAAAATTGCTTTGGTCTATTGAAGCAACTAAGGCTTTTTGTGATTTGAAAATAGCAATGAGCTCCACACCCGTATTGGGCTTACCTGATTTTTCTGCTGTGTTCATCGTGGAAACAGATGCTTCAAACTTTGGCATAGGGGCAGTACTCATTTAGCATGGCAGACCCCTATCATTTTTCAGTAAAAAATTGGGTCCTCGAATGGCAGCCTCTTCTACATATGTAAGGGAACTTTTTGCCATCACTGAAGGAGTTAAGAAGTGGAGACATTACCTCCTTGGTGGACACTTCATCATCAGGACCAATCATCAAAGTATAAGAGAATTACTTTCTCAAACTATACAAACTCTAGAACAGCACCGCTATGTCCACAAACTTCTTGGCTATTCATTTTCCATTGAATACAAACCTGGCTCCTCTAATGTAGTAGCAGATGCTTTGTCCAGACAATTTGAAGATACCACTAAGAGCTCTTTATTTGCTCTCATTTCAGAACCTCACTTTGAGCTTATAGATCGTATCAAAACAGAAAATTTGCAGGATCCTGAGCTGCTCTCCCTACACCAGAAGATTGCTGATGGCACCTTGGTTGACAATTCTTTTACTTGCAGAGATGGGATAGTTTATCATAAAGGCAGATTTCACTTGAGTTTGACGTCTTCTTTGAAATCTGAACTCATGGCAGAAGCACATTCAACTCCTTTAGGTGGCCATGCAGGTTCCCTTCGCACTTTTCTTCGATTATCGACTTCATTCCATTGGACACACATGCCCAAGGATGTTACACAATTTGTTAGGGAATGTATCATTTGCCAACAGATCAAAACGAGCACTTCAGCACCTTTGGGACTTTTGCAACCCCTCCCTATTCCTGAAGCTGTCTTTGAAGACCTTACTTTGAATTTCATCACCAGTTTACCAGTTTCCAATGGGTTATCTACAATTTTGGTGGTGGTGGATAGATTATCCAAGTTTTCTCATTTCATTGGCCTACCTTTATCTTACACAGCAGCTACGGTGGCCAGACATTTTTGTGAACATGTAGTTAAATTGCATGGTTTCCCTCGTTCATTGGTCTCAGATAGGGATCCCATTTTTATGAGTAAGTTTTGGCAGAAACTTTTATCATTGAGTGGTACTAAACTCAAGGCTAGTTCCAGTTACCACCCACAAACGGATGGCCAATCCGCAGTGACCAACCGATATTTGGAACAGTACCTACGTGCCTTTTGTTCGGAACAACATCACAAGTGGTCAATGTTCTTATGTTTGGCAGAATTACATTATAATTCTGCTGTTCATTCGGCTATTGGGATGTCTCCATTCCAAGCACTCTATGGTCGGGTTCCTTCTACAATCCCTCATTATCGTAGGGGATCAGTACCTATAGACTCATTAGATATGATTCTGTGTCAAAGAAATGAGGTATTAGCGGATTTGAAAGCAAACTTGCAGCGTGCCCAGAATCGGATGAAGAATCAAGCAGATCGTCATCGCCGTGACTTGGTTTTATCAGAAGGTGATCTTGTGTTAGTCAGGTTACAACCCTATCGTCATATCAGTCATGAACCGCACTAACCAGAAGCTAGCCAAGCGCTTTTATGGCCCTTTCGCAATCAAAAAGGTGATTAGCACAGTTGCTTACCAATTGGATCTTCCTGCATCATCCAGAATTCATCCCACGTTCCACATTTCCTGTTTGAAACCTTTCCGCGGGAATCTTACTGTTCCAGTTGCTCCTCTACCGTCAGTGAGTGTGGATAATAAACCGGTTCAGTCACCATTGTCGATTCTAGCTATTCGTTCGATAGAGGTTAATGGCCAGTCTCAGGAGCAATACCTCATTCAATGGTCCGACATTGTTCCAGAAGATGCTACTTGGGAGCCAGCTGAGGCATTTCGATTAGCTTACCCAAATTCCAACCTTGAGGACAAGGTTTCGCTGGAGAGGGGAGCTGTTGTTACGAGCATGTGCAAGTCAACAAGAAAAAGAATAACACCAGCATGGAGGGAGGACTATGTTAGTTAGTTAGTTATAGTTGGTTAATTAGTTAACCATTGGAACCAATGTAATAAGGCCACGTGGATAATTGAGTCTTGATTGTAATTGAAGATGACCTATAAATACAACTGTCAGATGTAAGGAAGGGTATCAATGAAATAAAACAAGCTTTTCTCTTGGTCTTTTCCTTTGTTTCCCTCTGTTCCCTCAATACTCTGTATCACATGACCACTTTTTCATACGAAAAAAAATCAAATCCAGCAAAAATAAAACAAAAATATGACCCCTCCCAAAGTTCTTATGGTGAAAAATAACAAATCAACTTTTGAATTTCTCGTATATTATACGTATGCATATTGAGGAGCTTTTTGCCTCCGAACAAGAGATAATTGAAACCTTTTTTTGGGTGCGCGTGATATTTCGTATGATTTAACGGGATTGAATGTGTGCTTAACAAATATGTTCATTATATTGAGTGGATGTGAGGAAATATAATCAGATCTTGTACACAATTCTTTGTTGGTGTCGAATACATGTGCATAATATGGAGAACCTAAAATGTTTATGCCAAAAAAGATGACTAAATGATTTTAACAATTTTTCCTGTTATTTGCGCTTTGGATATGTAGACGGAGCAGAGAAGGTTGTAGACCTAGAGAGAGATGAGAGAATGTGAAATTGGAATAATTTATTAGAAAATTGTGGATCGTTGATGAATGGAATAATTCAAGGGCATAATAGGTTGTAAAAAATTATAAATTATTTAGGTTGTAAATATAATGGTCCCTATTATTATATATCTTAAATCTTAATTACATGATAACAGATCAACAATAATTATTTTTTAAGAACAAGTTTAGAGTGGGGGAAGACACATTTTAATGCAAGACCAAAGGAGAATATCAATGTCATTGAAGATTTAAAGTAAAATGATATATCATTTATTAAAAAGAAAAAAACTAAAAATCCAACCCACGCGAAATATTCGACTAAATACGTGAACCCTCATGATAAGCAATTTTAATGATAAAATTCATAAAATGAAAAAAAAAAAATCATTAAATCCCCATCATGGTTATAATTCAACGGTAGGTATATCCATTATAAACATAACATGTGAAAATCAGGTATGATACTACGGACTAACGAGAATTTGAAAATGAAATTGTGTGATGTTTGATTAAAAAAAAAAATATATCGGAGGCAAGTATACACCTAACAGCGAGTGGCTATCGTTAGCCCATACCTACGGGGGATAATTGGAGCAAACTTTTAGTACCACCATTACACTAAATTTAGTGGGATGGTAATTTATTTATATTATGATACGTTAGGCGGAATTTGGAATTATAAAATTTTGTACAGAATTTATCTATGTATTTTAGAATAAATGAACTTCAATGCATTGATAATATTGAAGATTTTTCTCTATAATTGGGGAAATTTACATCTTCCCTCTCTCCCCATAAATGAAAATATTTTTAGTGGCACGGAAAAAATATCAGTATTAACCAATGCAGTTCTCAAGAATTAATATATTATTTTAATATTAGTATATTAAAATAAAAAATAATTTTTTGTTATACAAATTTTTAAAATATTGGAGATTTTTATTTTTTTAAAAATTAATATATTTTTTGGACACACTGTTCAACATATTTCTATAAAAAATAATATCATCTGATATATTTGGAAGAATTATGTAAATTCATTATTAAAAGGTATTTTTGACAAAAATATTTATTTTTAACCTATCTAGTATTATACAGTGTATTATCAAACATTAGATGATATTATCTTATACAATATATTATCTTATACAATATCATGTCAAACGTTGAATAATATTAAAATTTAATCAGGTCTTATACAATTAGGTCTTATCCTATACTATATACCAAACATGTCCTAAGTCACATCACTTTATTTATTATATTACTTTTATTTATATATTTATTACATATATTTACATAATTTTAATTTAATCGATTGAACTAGCATTCCATTCATACACTATTGTGATTAAGTCCATAACTGATCCAGATTTAATAACATTATCCGAAAGAAATAAAGAAATAAAAACAACATAAAACCTAGAATAGAATTAAATCATTCAAAATGAGTTAAAAATAGATAATGCTTGCTGAGCTTCTCGCCCTATATAGATTGGCCGATCACTGCCCTTACAAAAAGAAATATTATTTTTGTTTTAAATATTTTATATATATATAAATTGGTGAAAATGACATATTACTATTTGTTTTACAAATTCTTAAAAATAAGAAATAAAATAAAAATAGAGCAACACTTGTAGAATTTTTAATAAAATTCTATCAATTAAAAGTGAAAACAAAACAAAAACTAACACCAAGCTAACACATCCATCAAATTCAGTGTCCATTGAGAGACCCACTGTTTTTATTATAATAATTCTCGGGCCATGTAGGATATGCATCACAATATTTTCAAAAATAATTTTTATTCAATTCTTAGTTTAAGAATTATAAATGGTTAAAAATTATGATTGATAAAATAAATTTATTTATTTTTCTTGTAGAGAATGAACCAATTTTTTTAGAATAAAAATTTAAAAATATTATTTTTGTGAGAGGTAAACTTAATTAAAGAAATAAGTATCCCTTTTTCTATCAAATAACATATTATTTGGTAATTATATCACTAAATTAATATATTTGTGATTACTAATATAATGAGAAAAGACACAAACTACAAAACAACAAAATGTAATTTTTTATTTTGTTTGTGGCTATATTAAAGTTTTTTTTTTTCCTTTCAAATAAACATTAAAAGTGTATATTGGACAAAAAATGTATATTTTATTTTTTCATACAACTACAGCAGATTATTGTAACATGTTAATTTTGAATTTTTAAAAGTCAAAGTAATTAAAAAATTTATATTTAAACAATCGGAATTCAGATTTACATTATCAAGAAAAAAAGATTAAAAAAATATTTTATTACTTATAATAGATTAAAATAATTATTAATTCAATGTTAATTAAATTTTTAATTTTCAATAAAAATTGTTATTCACAATCATAATATATATATACATATGCTTGATATTTGAATTAACTTATTTAAAATTTGGAAATTAAGAGTAATCAATATACTATTGTTAAAAAACATAGGAGAAATTTTATTACTTAAATTAAAGCCAATCATTATAAGTGAAATTTGATTTTTTTAAACTAAAATTAGAATACAAAAAATAATTATATTAAGTGATCTGAGTGAAATTAGAAAAAAAAAAAATTATACATATATAATTGACCTGTAACATTAATTTCACTTACATAAACTCTCTTTTATCTAATAATGTATAGATAGACCATTAACAAAAGTAAGTTACATATAGAAATGTATAATCTTATCCGAATCTTGTAAACTAATTCCATCAATTCAAGTCGGCTCATACATTGCATGTTACTTATCATATTTGGACAATATAAAAATTTATATAACAAGTTAACATCATATGTTGAAGATCGAGCTATAGCCGAAGTCTTGGGGATGTTGAAGAACATGGTATTGTCTTTTTCTCTATTTAAACTTAGCCCATTTAATATAGAACTATGCAGACAAATAGTAGCAAGTTATATGGTTTTCTTTTGTGTCACGTTCTTTTGATAAAATATTTACTTTTTTTTCCTTAACGAAAGAAAAATAAATGAAGGGAACTTTCAAAAGATGTGATTAAGGAAAAAGAAAAGATGAGAAGAAATTGTGTTCTTCTTAATAGTTCACTAGATTATTATATAATATATCAACAATCATTAATTCAAATAAGAATATGAGTTCTTGAAATGGAGAAAATGATCTTGGAAGAACCACACCCCAATATAATTCCGACCAGATTTGAACAGGATTAAGTTGAATAATGGATAAACAAGAAGAGAAAAAAAAATTATCTCATTGTATAATACTGGGTGTGCATGATAACCTTCCCGGAATCAATTTTTTTTTTAATTTTTGTTCCCGGGAAGAGAAATGGATAGAAAACTCGTTTGGTAAAACCGATTTATTTTTTTGTTCCCGGGATGAACTAGTTTAATTTTTGTGTTGGGGAACAAAAATAAGAATCAAATTTTTTTTGCTTTTTTGTTCCTGAGCACAAAATGAGAAACACTTATTTCTCTCAATCGCTCTCCACCACTATCATCATCATCATCATCATCACCACCATCATCCTGACACGATCATCGCCACTATCATCGCCGCCATCGATACCACCAATGTCGTCGTCACCACCATCACCACCACCACGACGATGCCACTGCCACCATCATCACCACCACCATGACGATGCCATGCCACCACCACCGCCACCACCATCACTACCATCACTGTCGCCACCACCACCATCAACGCAGCCACTGCTGTCACCATCACCACCACGCCATCGCCACCACCATTTCAACCACTGTCACCAACCACCACTCTACCATCGCCGCAGCCACTGCCATCACCACCACCACCACGCCATCGCCACCAACCACCACCACTATCGTCGCAGCCACTGCCGTCACCACCACCACCATGCCACCACTACCACCACCAGTATGCCGTCATCATTACACCGCCATCGCCGCAATCACTGCAGTCACTGCCACCATCACTGGTGCCGCCACCACACCATATGGAAAGGAAAGTGATGATCTAAAAAAAATTTATGGTTAATAGGAATTATTTTTTATTATATTATTTGTTGTGTTATCAAATGCAATTCTTATTCTCAGAATAAAAATAGAATATGTTATCAAACATATTTGTTTTCTCAGAAACTGTTCCAAAGCACAGAAATAGAAAATAATTGTTTCTTTTCAGAAACAATGCTATAAAACAGAATGATTGTCATACACATCCTTAAAGTAAGAGAACATGAAAGAAGTCCAACTATATATAATATTATTATTAATCAAAGGATTAATAGTTTTTTCAATTTAGAAGATAAACCGACCTATAATTGATTCCTATTATGTTTGGCCCGCTAATTAAGCAATGTTGTTAAGCACCCACTCCCCCATGTGCCTTAGCCCTTACCAAAATCAGCAGAAAAGACAAATGCCCATATTTTCTTCCATGTTCTCATAACTCATTGTCATTCCTGTTCCCTCAAGTCTTAATTTTTTGCCACACAAGGACGGTTTTGTATTTTATTCATGCCTTTCTTTGTCCTTTTACACGCTTTCTACCAGTATATAAGGGCCTAACCACATCAACTTCTCTTTCAGTTCTTCCAAAGAGATCACAATAGAGCTTGAGTAAAAGAAAAAACAAAAAGGGCTAGAGAGAAAAAGAAAGGAAAAGATGATCAAGTTGAGGTCAAAGAGGTTTGGTAGAAGCAGTTCCAAGCTTAAAGCAGCATCCTCAGCAGACAAAGATTGTAGAAATTTTAGTGAAATCAAATGGGAACTTAGGCCTGGTGGCATGCTTGTTCAAAAAAGGGAAAGCAACCAAAGTGAAGGGGAGGGAATGATCACAGTTAGAGTCTCAACTGTGTCACAATGGCATGACATTTCTATTGAAGCAACTTCAACTTTTGGTTAGTCTCAACCCCTTCATTTTTCTCTTGTAAATGACTTTTGATTTTGGCTACAATTCAAAAAATTTCAGACCCCCAAATCTTTAATCCTATGTTTATGACCCCAAAGTTTCATTTTTTTGCATTATAAGAGAGAATCCTGAAGTGGGTATTTGACAAAATTTGTAATCACTATTAACTTGCAGGTGAATTAAAAATGATTCTATCACTAGTAACAAGTATGGAGCCAAGAGAGCAGAGGCTTCTCTTCAGAGGTAAAGAGAAAGATGACAATGAATTTCTACACATGGTTGGGGTTAGAGACAAGGACAAGGTTTTGTTGCTAGAGGATCCAGCTATCAAGGAGAAGAAGAAGCTTCTTGGCTTGGCAAGAAACCAACCCATTAACAATCCTTGTTGTACAACCATCAGTGTATGATTATTCTAATTGATCAAGCTCATTATTAATTAGTACTAACCAGAAAAAAGAAAAAAGTGATGTAAGTTTAATGTAATGATGATGGGTCTTTCTTCACTTTTGTTTGTCTTGGATTAGAAACTCAATTATGTACTTATGTGGTTGTTGGACCCTTTGGTTGAATTAAAAATGTGTAAGCTAATGCAATGCTATGTCATTTTGCAGAGTTTGCCTTGTTAATATAAGTGTTGATTCCTTTTGTATTGTATATATATTTTTATTATATGGTTTGTGTTTCTATTATTCAATTATTATAAACCCATGCGTGCACGCCGACACCAAAGAAAGATTAACAATGCTAGAAGTAAGGTGGAAGCTTTGCTAAGGTTGGGACAATAATCTCAAAAAATGGCACATTATGGGTTTTAAAGTTCAAGTTGTTGGGGCTAAAGGTTGGTTTTATTAATAATAATGTTAAAAGGTAACCTTTTTGTGTTTTACAAGAGCTCAAAGTGGGAGGCAAGAGGTCCCATGACAGGCATGGAGTTCTCTTACTTTGGATGCAACTACAATTAGATTGACCAAAATCAATTTTAGGTCCTGATAATGCATTTTCTTGTTTTGATAAGTTTTTTTTGCAAAAATAAATAAATTTACGACAACACTTTTCTTATTAAGTTTTTTTTTCCGGTAAACTATTAAGTTTTTAATATAACTACATAGTTGAGACGCAAATTCGAAATTTAAATAAACTCCCACTAATTGGACAATATATTTGGTAATTATCACAGTCTGTTTGAAGAAAGGGATGGTGTGATTGAAGCCATATCAATAGGTAATTGCAAGAGAAACCATATCTAGGAGCTATTTAAACAACAAAACAAACTTAATTCTCTTCTTTGGATTTAGATATAATTATAAGATTGAAAATTATTTGAACTAATATCTAAAATTTGATGAATTATATTAACTTGTATTAATTGAATTTTGATAAATTACCTTAAATTTGTATTTGATGTATTATTGTCGAGATGTATATTTTTTATAATTGAAAAGATTTAATTTTTGATTTGATTGACCAATTTATGTTGCAATTAAAGGGAATTCGTTAATGGAGAGATTGTAGGAATTATGTGGAGAGATTTTAAGAGTTTTTAATTTCCTAATTATTTGTAATTTTCTTCCTTGATTTATGGCTGATTTGTAGCCTGATTTATGACGGATTTGTAACTCTTAAACTTTATATACAATGACCTCTATTGAGGTAGAAGAAATACGAATGAATTACTATTCTATAGAGTTCCTTGATTTGTAACATAGTATCAGAGCCTATGTTCTAATCCAGCGAAGGGACTGCGAAAGCAGTCTTGTAACACCCCGTAGTACTCCGGTTGTTAACATACATGATATTTAACATTCACAGCGGAAGACTTTATTTGAAAAGGAATAAAGCATCTTATAAAAATACGAGTAAACTTTTTCCAAAACATTTCATAAAAACATTTCTAAAAACGTTCACGTCAGATACTGCGAAAGCGTAAATCTAAATATACATCTACTAATTAATCCCATGAGCCAGTATTAGTGGCCATTGACCATCAAGATATGACATCAAGTGTCATTCCTGACGGAGTCTCACGGACAGCATAACGGCTGTATTTCGGATAACTAGAAACATGATTCTACACATACAGATAACCTAATTAATACAACAATTTAAACAGATAGCTTGCAAGTCCCACACGGACTGCAATCCCCTTAATGGGTCAATACAACTAATAAGGCTCCATGCCCAAATTAACTGAATACATGCATCAAGTCTATATTAATTCGAAGTATAAAAGTATCAGTAAATAATCCATGGCTCTAAGAATACTATCATGAGCCTAAATAAATACATACAATAATCTCCATAAAATAATTAAGCATGTTAACAAGTCTACATGCCAACATCAAATCTAAACATAATATAAAATCATCAGCTGCATCATCAACTACTCCAATGCGGGGGCCTTGCCCCTAGAAGCATCACCACTACTCTGGGTACCTGAAATGATGTCCCCAAACGGGGTAAGATAACAACATCTCAGTAAGCTCAAGGTTCATAGAGGATCCTCTAACCCCTGAGCCCACTTCCTGCATAACAAGTCAGATATAAAGCATATAATACAGACATACAGCATAAACATAGCATCATCATATCATCCTTGTGTAACCCTAGGGTCAAAGCCATAGACGGTTACACATGTGTGACTTCCAGGGTCAAGCCATAGACAGTCAACACAACCTCAGTATGAAATAGCTCCCAGAGTCAAGTCATAGGCAGCCTACATACCATGATCACTGGCCAGGATCCTCATAACATATATCATCAGTGCATCATCATAACATCAAGATCATATAACATCTATATGAATGTGAATGAATGCACATCTACATCATACCATATACTTTCATACAATATAACCATAATGCCCACCATCATGGTGGGGCCACAAGAGAGAGGAGTCAACTAGAACTAGGAGCTTACCTTAGGGAGCTTAGCACAAGCCCACACTCCAATATAATACGTATGCTCCAACAAAATCCTCAAGTGCACGGTTCTCTAGGCACACCTAGAGTAGGAACCATTCACATCATTAATTACATATTAATTAATCAAGTCATATCCACGACTTAATCATTTAATGATTCCACTTTTCATACTCATATGCCAATAATGTGCCCATTACAAGCCTAGACCAATTATAACTTATTACATATTTTAGTGCATTATTACAAGCCACTTTAATCTTCAGTTACTTACATATCTTAGAATCACATGCAAGGCTCACTTAGATTATTTTCAACTCATCCAAGTCATATTTATGATTATTATAAGTTACTAAGGGTTCCCATAAGCCCACTTAGCTTAAATATCACTTTTACGGATTTTCCATAACTGTACATGCTTCTGTTTTCTAGTTACAGGGCGTGACTCACTTGTTATAAAATTCTCATCTTTTAGTATGTTAATCTAGACTCAATTACCTTTCCAAAAAGGTATCATATGCCTCATTTGAAGTTTCCTAGCTCCGGTTATCACCATTTGAAGTTGGACAAACAAAGCTGTTTGCCAACTCCGAACAGGGCCCTAAACATCCTTTACCATTTCTGCGATTATGAAAATTATACTAAATAATTTGCTCTAAAATTTTTATGTAGACAACTAGACACCTTTATCTTTAATTATACATATTATGAGCCTAATTTGAGTAATAATTGAGGGAGAAAAAATTCATGGAAGTGTCAGCCATGTACAGCGCCCCTGCACATGCCTCCCTGTGCAGTCCTCACTCAAACGAACATACAGAATGGAATATATCTTCAATTGATACCAAATTTTGACACCACGTAGATAACATCTCAATAGTCAATTTGATATAAGGCACATCCCTATATGATCTCTGTGGAGGAAGATATGCTCTCCCCAATTTTGCCTAAAAACTGGTTACTTAGCCTTAAATGTGTTTACTTAACAAACCTTAATTACTTTTGATTATAAATCCTAATTCACATTAATTCTTGGATTTTTCTATTATTAAGTCACATTATGAAATATCCTTAGTCCCATTATGTCATGATACTTAAATTTTACTAATTATTTAATTAGTGTACCTAAACCTTACTTTAGTCCAATTTTAGAGTTAAATCCTTGATTACTTTTGTTAATTAATCTCTACCCTTAATTAATCACCTAATTCATCATCTCCTTAATTTTAACACAACTAAACCCTTATGTACTTTATGGGGCAGATTTGATTAGCTATATTAATTAGGATTTTTAGCCATTATTAATCATGATTAGAGAGTTTTACTTAGAGTTAACCCACCTAGTTAATCTTTCTAATCATTTTTCCACACTTAACAACTTAATAACATTTTTTTGTCATCAAACCCTATCCTTACATGATATGGCTGAAATGTTCATGGTCCATTTTTTAGTTCATAGTCATCTTTTTACATGAACATCACTCAAAGGTCCAAAGGTGGCACCTTTAGTCATCCAATCCATCATTCCATGGTTCCAAACACACACACACTTAAGAATCATCATCAAACCATGACATTACGAAATTTTAAACAACATTCTCCTCATGAACATATCAAAACCAAGGCACTCAACAAGAAAAAGGGAGGCTTTTTGGTTCATATTTCCCAAGTGGGAGCTTACATCTTCAAGGTTTCTCCTTTAGCTCAAGTCTCCACCTTTTTCCACCAAGAACACACCTTTAGGCAAGCACACACCTTCATGAACATGCTCATGAGTTAGGCTTAAGAACATAAGAAGAAAAGATGATATTTTTCATGAAAAAAATTTAAGAACACTTACCCAAAAATCAAAGGAAACAAGCAAGCAAGTGTGATTCTTCAAGAGAGCTCAAGAACACAACTCCATAGCCTTTGCTCTCCACAAAACCATGACTGTTTGGGATGATAAGGGACACGAAATTTTTGATTCACACCATGAAAATGGTATGGTTGTGAAGAGGAGAGTGAGGGGAACAATCTTTGTGAAGGAAGTTTGGTGGTTTAGAGAGATTTAGGTGAAGAAATCTTAGAGAGAAGTGAGAGAGTTTTCAAAATTTGAAACTTAGAGAGAGAAGGAGGTGAAGGGCTGCTGATCAGAAATGGAAGGGAAGGAGAGGAGGGTGCCCTTGAGGGGTGCCATGTCACTTAAGTGATATTCGTCCTTTAGTGAGACCCAGTGTAATTTTTAACTGATCCGTCGTCAAATTTTTACCCGAAAACTCTCAAGACCCTAACTTTAAGTACTTAACATTAATTTTGTCTAATTATCATGTTCATAACTTAAAAATTTGATTAGTAGGTCACAGATCCACTAACAGTTGTTTAATTGCACTGTAGTCTTTACCGGTGTTTTTAACTGTACCCGGATTTCATAATCTTCTTAACTTTAACATTTTTGGTCTAATTATGACTTGTTAGGCATATATTGGTCTTTATTTCTATTTTCTTATCTTTTTCCTGTTCCGGGATTCTACCGGATGCTGCTACAGCAGTACAAAATACCCGGCAGAAGTGACTTTTCAAAAATACCCCAATATGGGTATCAATCTTCACCAAATCATATCCTAACCTCATTCATGATGTTTATATCATTAGATTAGCTCTCTAACTATAATTTGCTAACTTGGAGCTATTCTACTAACTGTTATTACGTCAGCAGTCAAATTTGACAAATGAAAATTCATCTGTGCATAATACCTCAATATGGGTATCAAAATTCTTATAATTTTATGCTCATTCCATTTATGACTATAAGGTCATCATTATAACCCTCTAATTTAAAAGTCATATAATTAGGGTTATTATAAGTCTCATATGTATCCATACTTGAAGCGTAATTCCGAAATACCTTCACCTTTCTTTCATTATTCTATCCTCCCTAGCAAAGTAATGGCCACTACCGCTTATGAATGTCCGTAGCACCCCACTACCAATGCTGCTTACTCAGGTACTGTTGGTAAAACTCATATTTTTCCTGCATGTTCTAGGGATGATATTTGGATAATTGACACTAGAGCTTTTGATCATATGACAAAGGATTCTAGTAAGTTGCATTATTTTCCCCCTTCTTCCCAATCATTTATTTCTACTACTAATGGCAGTACCTCTTTTATCACTAGTAAAGGATCTCTTTTCTTATCTGAACATCTTCATTTGACTTCTGTATTGGTTGTACCTTCCCTTGAATATAAATTACTTTTCATAGCATAACTTACTAATACCTTGAATTGTACTGTCACCTTTTGGCCCTCATTTTGTGTGTTCTTAGACATTTTCACCCAGAAGACTTTTCGCTATGGTGTTAAGCGAGACAAACTTTATTATCTGGAGGTTACCAAAAATTGACAGAATAAATTGGGAGAGGTCAATCATACCAATAGAGAAGATAAGGCTCGGGAAACAATTTAGCTTTGGCATAAAAGACTAGGACATCTCTCTTTTGGCTATTTGAAAAAATTACATCCAAGATTATTTTCTAGTTTGAATATTGGTGATTTTCATTGTAACACATGTGAACTAGCAAAAAGCCATCGTTTTTCCCATTCTCCTAGTAATAATAAAAGTTCAATTCCTTTTGAAATTGTTCACTCAGATGTTTGGGGACCAGCTGGTGTCCCTTCCTTATCTAAAGCTCGATACTTTGTGACATTTATAGATGAATGTACTCGAATGGCATGAGTCATGTTGTTACATAAGAGAAATGATGTATTTACAACCTTCCAAACTTTTCACTGAATGGTAGCCACTCAACTTCAATACCAGATCTGAATTTTGCAATATAATAATGGGACCGAATATACAGATAAATCTTTTGCGCAGTTCTTGAATCACCAAGGCATTAGACATCAGACCTCTTGTACTTATACACCAGAACAAAATAGTTTGGCTGAAAGGAAGAATAGACAACTTATGGAGGTTGTTCATGCTTCTCTCTTTTTCATGAATATGCCTCGTTTTTACTGGGGTGAAGCTGTTCGTTCTGTTGCTCATCTAATTAATCATACCCCTTCTAGTGTTCTCAACTTTGTGACTCTGCAACAGAAGTTTTAATCACTGCTTTCAGTTCCCCACATTCCCAATCTTGAGCCCCGTGTGTTTGGCTGCACGATTTATGTCCATATTCCCAAAGTATTGCGTAACAAACTAGATCCATGTGCTAAAAGGTGTGTGTTTGTTGGTTACTCTGATGTTCAGAAAGGATACTAGAGTTATGATCCCCAACAACAAAAAGTACATATCACTCTAGATATCTCTTTTCGAGAATTTGAACCTTATTATTCAGGGGGAGTTTCTGGTCTCCTCTTCAGGGGGAGAGTTACTATGAAGAGCAAGACCAAATAGCTAACTTTAATGGAGGAGTAACTGAAGTAACACATACAGGTGTGGAGAATGTTGAAGTCTTACACTCTGGCTCTCCGGTAACAGAAGAAATACCTTGCTGGGTTAGGCCTTTTTCACCAACTCACTTTCTTCTTGTTTCAACTTTATTCTCTGCCTTATTCATTTAAGCACTCAATCTCCCTATGCCATTATCTCACTGCCCTCAATCCACTTGTTAACATCTATCACACCTTGCATTGAATTTTTCTTCCTTTTTTTGGGACAAAAATTCAATCCAATCCTCTAATTAATCCACCAAACAAATGCTGAATTCTTGTAAGTTCTTCCTACATTATTTTCCTACTTCCACTTCAAACAGCAACTAATCACTGCCTAACTCAGATAAACCAAACCAACCACAAGAAACATCCTACGAATTTAAAAACAGCAAAAACTCATCACCAAGCACAACTCAGCAGATGTCAACTAAAGAAAATTAAACCTTTTTTTAAACAAAATAGAAAAGATTAGACTAAAAAATTAAAACAAGCATCAAAATAACTTGCATCCATATATACAACATCAAGTATCTGACAACCAACAAGGTAAGAAAATAGTAAGAGGAACAGTGTCCTCACTGTGGCTTTACCAGATTACCAGAAAATATTTACAAATAGTAAGAACAAGGTAATCTGGGGCCAGAAGAGATTCTGGCCTATTCTTCCTCAAAATCTAAGTCTTCTTCATCATCCTCTTCTGCCTTTTTTTCTCTCATGAATTTTCTACTACACCATTTTCCTTTTACTCATTTTGTTTGGTCTTCCTCTTTTCCTTGATGTAGATGGAGTGGATTCCTTTGCAACTTGAGGTACCAGTGTTTCAGATGGAAGAGGAGCACTTGATGGCTGAGCTTGTGGTTCTAATTTGCTTCAAATCAAGCAATCCTCCACTTGAAAGGTGTTGTCCAGTTCCCCCAAACTCAGATTTCACTCACTGCAGTATCAGTTGACTCTTTCACTTGACACTTGTAAAACAATATCAATGTATTAAATTTTCCATTAAAATCAATTCTTTTTTCTTCTTTTTTTCAAAGCTATTTTGCAGACTATTTAAACTAACTTTGAGACAACAAGCAGCAAACATGCAAATAAAGGAGTTAAAGATAACACGCAACATAAAAGAAAAACTAAAGAAAATAAAAAAAATTCTAATATACTTAGTTTATAGTCTTTAGCTAGACTTTTTGATTCATTTTCTTGATCATTTTCAATCAGGCTCTCTTGGGAAGATAGAAACCTTCTCCCTAATATCTCTCAAATAGTGTATGACCCCTTTTTCCTCAACCTTGAATTTTCTACCATCTCCTTCATCCAAAATTTTCATAGCTTCATGCAAAAAGACTTTAACAACTTTAAAGGGTCCTAACCATCCAGACATTAACTTCACATAAAATAGCCTTATTTTTGAATTAAAAGGTAGAACTAGTTGCCTTGTATCCAACCACTTAAGCACTTTTTGCATAATTAGACTAAGTTTTCTTTGTTGCTCAATGAAGTTGCTTTTTGGGTCAGTCAACAGAATCTTATGCATGCCTAAGGTTGGGATGATCCTCTTAACATCTACTATGATCCGATTCTTGGTTTTTCAAAAAAATTTATGCACATTCAGCTGATGTTTGTCCTCACGAACTTTAAGGAAATTAGACACAATGATAAGCAATCTGTCTTTTTTCCTTAAATAGACATACTTAAGATTGGTTAGCAGAATCTTAAGTTCAATGATTAGTGGAACTTCCATGGATGACCAAGGAGAATTTAGCTCTTTTTTACGCAGACTTAAGGACTCAAACTGCTTTTCTTTCCAAAAAGTTGCAGGTTTAGATTCTAGCCAGCCTATACTCTCATCTAAATCCTCCTTATCCACCTCACACTCATCTAAAATAGCCACTTCTATTGGGTCCTTGCCATTCTTCTCTTTAAACCTATCTTTCACCAAGTGGTTAACTATACCCCTAAGAGAACAGTCCCCTATCTCCCTAGGATATTTCATGGCCTTCAACACATTAAAGTTGACTCTCTCCTCATTCACATTCAAAGGGAATGGAAGGGGAGATCTATTACTAATGTTTGCTGGATTTGTTTTAGACAGTGATGTTGCAGGCCCCTTTCCTTGCATATGGCTCTGCATTGCATGATTATTAGGCATAGGAATAACCGGTTCTTGCTCCTTTTCTTCAGAAGATTTTTCCTTGGCAACTTCTTGAGGTGCAACCAGTTCCTTCTTGGCCTCTTCTTCGACTTGAGTAACAAGAATTTTCAGTTCGCATGGCCTAACTACACCTTCGGGTTGGATGACCCACCTGTCATTTCTTAGCTCAAGCATTTTGTCTTGTTCATGACACTCTCTCCTAGGTTCTTCAATGTTGCTAGGAAAAATACCTAGAGGTTCATTATTTATAGCAATGGCTAACTGACCTATTTGAGTCTCTAAACTCCTAAGAGAGGCAGATGTACTCTGCACAATAGCCTCTGAGCTATTTTGCTTAGCTTTATTCTTGACCAATATGTCTCTAAGCAAAGTTTCTAAGGATGAAGAAGGGAGGTCCACTTGTTGGTTTTGAGAGTACTGGGATGTAAGTTGTTTCCTAGGGGGTTGTTGTTGGTAGTTTTTAGAAGGAAAAAGAGGTATAGGTTGTGCATTTGAAAGGCCATCTTGCCGCCCTTGTCCTTGTTTACACTGGTAACCAGAATTCTGCATCCAACCTTGGTTAAAATTACTGGAAAAATTATTTTCGTTTCTATTGTAGTTTCCTACATAGAAAATAGACTCTGGGTTCGATGGACAACTTTGAAAGAGGTGTGGACCACTATAATCAACACGAGACACATGGGATTGGCTGGACAACTTGGTGTTGGATCAGTTTGGCCTCTATGATTTGATTTTGAGTCTTAATGAAAGTTAAGAGTGCATTAAATTTGGCATAGAGGGCTGCATAGGAATCTACATGAGGTATTCCAACCAGACTCATTTTAGTGGCCATTTCACCAGACCATTGGAAATAATTTTGATCCATTTGCTCTAAGCAACTTTTCCTAACTTAAAAAATTTTTAAGTTCTCAACTAACTAAATTAAAACATAAACTTAACAGAAGAAAAGAAAACAAATAACAAAAATGGCAAATTCAACTAAAGAAACAAGAAATATATATGCCAAGTTTAATCTGTATTCAGATATCAGCAGACATACCAACAAGCATAACAGAAAAATAAAGGGGGAAAAATTGATGCCAACAACGTGAAAAAAAAGAAAACAACAATTAACAAAAAGATAACAGTAAAATTAATACCAACAAAAATATAATCTAAAAATTAAACTAACAGCATCATTTATCAGAGCAGTGTATACCAAAAATCAAAATGACAAGAAGAATAAAAACTAATCTGCCAATAAAAGAAATATAGCAGAATTGAAGGATATCTGCTAACAGAAAGAAAGAAAGAAGGAAAATAAGCTAAACTAACAAAAGTATTAAAATAACAGAAAACTGATAATAACAACAAATTAATTAAGAACAACAATCACAAAGAAAATCTGACAATACACCTTTGATCCCCCCAACGACGCCAAAAACTTGTTAGCCCTGCTAAAGAGTATGCAAGATATGCGCAAGTATATGCAGCCACAAGTAATATAGGGCGTATTTGAGACCCCAATATCGTTCCCACAAGGATCTTGGCAATGTGAATTAATTGAAAAATTGTAAATGCTAAACTGAATAAAAATAAAAATTATCCATATGAGGAACAAAAAAGAAAAGTAACAGAATTGTAAACTATAAATTTTCTTGGATTTTTCTAAGTTACTTTTGAATTTTGGATTTGTGTGCAAGAAAAACAGAAAGTGATAAATTAAATTTAAAATTCTTTTAGGCTTTCTGGAGTAAAATGTATATATGGTTTCTTTTTCTTTTTCTTTTTAATTGCAGCAAGGAAAATTCTTAGAGAATTACAATCAGAAACGACAAGAGATAAAAATGGGTAAAAGTATTTAAAAAAAAATTAGGTTGAGTCTTCGATGTACGTTTCCCACAGCCTTGAAATAAATGCTATTTACACATTGCTTAATTCAAATTCCCAGTTAACGGATCACTATTGTTGATTTTAATCTCTTAAAATCATTTTATCCACAATCTACATTCACACTTTTCTGTGCTAAATGTAGTGAGGACTCTCGAATAAAAAGTCCAAGGTTACATGGTGGGTTCCTTCATCTTTGAAGTGAATCCCCTTGAATGATCTCTCATTCAAGCTTATGTGTTTAATGCCTTTTCTAGAAGCAACTACCTCTCGATAACTTCTTCCTAATTAAACATCTAACATCAGGCCAAAATGCAAAACGTTTAAACAACAAGTATGGCATTAAACAATTGAGAATTTAAATTTAGCAATAGTAACAATGATCATTCAACACTGCAGTTCAGATCACCTAGACTCAACCTTTAAGGGTTTAGCTCTGATCCAAAGAATGGAGCTCAAAACAGCAAAAAGAACAAAAAAAATTAAACTAAAAGAATAAAAATCAACAATGTAGAAGCTACAACTAAAGGAATAGCTCTGCTACAGTACCAGAAAATTAAAATTAAAATCATACTTCACAGAAAAATTATCCACAAGAACGAAAAAGAGGAAGAAGAAGCTGCGTATAGTGACACTCTTCCTTCTTTTATATCCGCCTCTTTTGCATGTGAAAGCCTCGTGACCCTTGCATCAACAATCATGTATTCTCACTCTCACGCTTTGATCATCCTTTGCGCAAGCATCTTCTCTTTCCACGCCCACTCCTGCAACAACCTGTAATCGCGTAACAACCTCAAGCTAAAGATGTTGGCTGAAGATTCTGTATTTTTCTCCTTTTTTTTTTTTACAATTATGTGGGTGGTTGGTTGATCTATATGGGTGAGAATCAGCGCACCATAAGGTTTTATGGCTCAATGATTTTACACAATCAGAGAAGAGTGAGGTTGGGTGACTCAATAGACCAAAGATTAAGAATGGCTAGGGTTTGGTAGAGCTTGATTTGGACTGAATTTAGTCTACTACGATAGTTGCTCTTTCTTTTACTCAGCCTTTATTTTCATTCACCTTTCTACCCTTGCAATGAGTCACTGACGTGGGCTCATTTTTGTATGCCATGCTCTCTATTTTGGCTTCTTTTGGACTTGGCCTTTTGGGCCTTCAAAATTCTGTAATAAAAACCTAATATAAGTCCCACAGCCCAATTTAAATCAAAACACACTAGAAATGAGGCATAATTAGCAGTGAACAAGTCTTCTGATAAAGAATTATCAGACCTCTACCTCTTTGATGTATGTGCAATAAAGTAGAGTTATGTTATGTAACATAACAAACATAAAATCCTATGTAAAATGATGTTGATCCTCATAGTATATATTGGTAAAGTCTTTCAAGCAATGTTATTAAAATGTATTCCACATTACTCAAGAAGAAAAATAAAACATTAACTAGTAAGCCTTATCATTTTACGTATCATATTACTTTTATTTATGAGATTTATACTTCTGCTATCACTGCCGAAATATAATCTCCTGCCATAGACTCATCAAACTGTCTGCCTTGATTTTTTGTTTAAAAAAAATGTGGAGCCCATTAGTGAATGTCTCTGCTGCAAAATCTCAACCTCTGTTGTCAATAAAGAGGTATAAAACCCTTTATTTATATATTTATTTCATATTTTTATGTAAATTCACTTCAAGTAGTTGAACTAATAATGTATTAATTTATTGATACATGCCCCGAGGCGATAACCATTTCAGATTTAATCACATTGATTTCATGCATTGTTGTTAAAACGTCGTTCCAACTCATAGAAACGCTCGATTTTATGTTTTTTTGGGCCAAAAACATTTCAGAACGGTGGTACAAACTGAAATGGGGTAGAAATGATTGAAACACCGAGTTGACTCGGTAAACTCGGTTGACTCACTGGAAAAAAAAAACAGAACATGGTATTTTAGGGTGATTTCTCCCAACTCAAAAGTGCTATGCAGAGAGTGGTGGCTGGCGTTTTGAGGCGGTTCAAAATGGGGCCCGCAGTGGCAGAAAGGGTGGAGCCCAAACTTCATTACCTTCATAATTACGCAAATGGAAGGTGGGTTCCTTGTGAGGATTGAGGAAAGGCTTGCTTGAAGGTAGAAAAACGATGAGGGGAAGAATAGATTATGATCTTAACCATTTATTCCTTTAGAAGGGTATGGTTGTCAATTGTTTGCAGTTGTGGCAGCACGCGGATTAATGACGTGGCGTGTGGAGGAGTATGGAGTGCTCAACGACAATCGTTGATCTAATAATGATGAAAAGTTGAGATTAAATTAAATAGGGTGATGCGGATCTATGAATTCTCGTGCGGGAGAGTAAAAAAAAAGAAATTGATTTTTTGGTTGCTTCTGAAAATGGGAGCTCAAGAGTCAAATGCCAAAAACTTGGGCTTTGGTTGAACCCATTTCCCAAAACCTCAAATACTTGAACTCAGATCCTTCACTCGTTTGTAGGTGAAATAGATAAAAACATTAACTAAAAAAATAATTCTAATAAATAAACAATTCTAATTTTTTCCAGCCCATCATTCTAATAATCTTCTTGATTATTAAATAAAAATATTAAGCATTAAAATCTTTTTAAAATACTAAAACAATTATTTTCTTAGACTTAAATTTGTGATGACTTATGTATTGGTGCGTTTTGATTTTATATATATTGGATATTTTTTTTTTTGTATATAGTAAACTCTTACTTTTCGTTTACGTTTTAAGATTTTATGTTTCTGCTCACTCCCACCGTTTCTACATAGACTTTACGTTTTAACAACATTGATTTCATGTAAGAGCTTAAAAAGGGGCTTTTTGACCGTTTTGCCCCTCATTAATTAATTAATAACCAATTTGCTCCTCCCCCATAACTATCCACCATCCTGCCCCCATTTAGTCGATCAAGTTGCACTTTTAATCGACTAAGTGGGCAAAATTCAGAAATCAAGAAACACGAATTTTAGTCAACTAAATATTCACCTTGATCGACTAAATGTCGAGCACTTTTAGTCGACTAAGGCCATTATTTAGTCGACTAAATATCGCAGACCAGTTTTTTTAAAACCCCCCATTTCGCAATGAGGGTTATTTTGAAACCCTAGTCGACTAAGGCCACTCCAAGAACCCCTCTCCTCAACCAAGTTCGAATCTCATCCCTTGAAGGTCCGATTGAAGCATCATTGGTTCACAACTTGCGAAATTGACATTGTAGGTAACGTTTTCTGACTGCATTTGGTTTTAGGTTTAGGTTTTTTTTTTTGTTTTCTCCATGCTTTGGTTTCTGTTATTTTAAATTTCTTGTTTATGGTAGAAGGTTGTTTGCGGTTTTGTGGCTTTAGGTTAGGGGTATGGTGTTGAGTTTGATGTGTGGGTAATGGACTAGGGTTGATGTGGTAGCTTAGGGTTAGGGTTAGGGTTAGGGTTAGGGTTAGGGGAAGGGCTGCTGTTTTGGTTGGGGTGTAGGTTAAGGGTTTCTGTTTTCATGTTAGGGTATAGGATTGGTTTTCCTGTTAGGGTTAGGGTTAGGGTTTAGGGTTAGGGTTAGGGCTGCTGTTTTGGTTGGGGTGTAGGGTTGAGGGTTTGGGGTTGGGTTGCTGTTTTTGATTGGGTTTAGGGTTTGTTTTATGTTTTATGACATAGGGTTAGGGTTTAGTTTTTTATATTGAATTTTAAATTTTTTTGATATTGTTATTGTCCATTGATATTGTTTCCACTTGCATTGTAGGTACCCTTGTTCCCATGGCTGAGCGTAGAAGATCGAGTAACGTGGGAAATGAGAGACGTAAGAAGGTACGACAAGACCGTCCGTCTTCGTCAAGGCAACAAGATGAAGAGCCCGCTCATGTCGACCTCCCATTCGGATACTTGTTCGAGCATGACCCCGTGGTTCATGATTCATTTGTCCGTGACTTTGCTAACCGACCTATATGTGGGGCCAAATCACTTGATACAGGTGCGTGCCGTCAATTTGGATTATGGGTTTACAATATTTGAAAGCCTCAATGCACTGGTGAAAAGTCCAAAATACCCTGCGAAAGACAGCTTTATCGGTGTAGACACGTCGTTCGTCACAACACTCGTCCATATCAATCTTGAACACAGAACCAGGATTAATCTGTGTCATGTAGGTCAGCCAACCAGGTAAGATGGCATATGATTTATCCCAGTCGCCAAACAACTTCACAATGGCCTTCATTTTAGCCTTCCAAGCCTTCCTATAAGATATGTTGTATCCATACAAACGCTATACCCTCTCCTGAATAAGAACTGGTTTCAGAGATGGATATTCTTTTAACATACCTATACCAAAATCAAAGTCAACACAGTCAATAAATAAAACCATAAAAATAACGTAAACATAAACCCTAAACCAAACATCGTGTAATACATACTTATAATGGCTGCACAGATTACATCAGAATCCAGCTGTCTATGGTCCCGGGTAAGGCCTTGGTTTAGGCAGGTGTGTTCTTTAGCCCACTTACTAACAACCCAAGTATTTCCATTCTTGGGCAACATAGCCCGCACGTACCAGGGACAACCATCAATATGGTGTCGACACTTCATCACAAATCTATGGTCATCACTTTTTGCCACCACAGCAGTACGATGTGACTTCATACAATATAATTTGACTGCATGTTGCATTTCAGATTTAGTTCGAAACTCCTGGTACAAATATAATGGATCCCCTAAATGCCAGCCACCTTGGAAGTCATCGTCGCCATACAATATCTCCGTCTCATCATTAGGGTGAGACCAATTAATGAAGGAATAATGTGGGCTTTCGTTCCAAAACGGCTCAATATCGGAACCTACGTCCAAATTCCAGGAGTTTTCTGTCAGTACGATTGATAACACAAATAGGAAATATTCATTTAAAAACTGTAATTTACTATCTTACCACTACTAACAGGGTCAACACGGAGTGATGGCATCACCTGGGAACTCAAGTTTCCTGAACTAGTGTCAGCGTCAAAATTCCCTTCTATGTCCGTATCTGAGCTGTCACCCAGCGGAATAACACTCTCGGGTTCACCATCGTCTTCACTGTCCATATCCTCGTCATGCTCATCCTCATCCTCGTCTATTTCCCTCAGTGTTATCTGACTTAAGACAGGTGCAGGAGCAGATAAACCGACGACTCTGTCTTTTTGACTTTGACTTCTTTCATGCATAGGTGCAGATGAAGATTGACCACAGTCTATTTCAACATATATCTCAATAAAGTTTTGAAATTTTCTGTCCACAATTGCATCTATGACACATTCCACATCTTCATCGTCACATATATCATTACCAATGTAGAATATAACATCCTTACCAACTGTAGACTCTACCCTGGCGATCATCCGTTGAACGCACTGGCTGCCTTGTAGCCCCAATTTTTGGTGAATCCTCCCCTTAAGCTCATTGTACGTGGTGACACGTTTGATTTTCAACATTTTCGTTTTTCCTTCAAATTGAACACCGTTGGGGCCTTCATAATGTTTTCCATCATAGTAAATCATGGTAACATACATGTTTGGACTTGAGCTCATCTTACACACGAATTTGGGGGTAGGAATCGGATTTTAGGGTTTTGGGTTCGGATTTGGGGGAAACAAATCAGAAAATAAGGGAAATGACAATGATTTCACAATTACTATGCATTGGAGATGGTGGGATGAAATGGAAGGGTGATTGGAGGTCCCGTTGCTGACAAACAAGAGAAAGAGGGGTTTTGATTTCGAAAATATTGCAAATGAGACCGAGAGAGGTCTGGATATAGGGTTTTCCGCGAATTTTAGTCGACTAAATAATGTCCTTAGTCGACTAAAAGTGCTCGACATTTAGTCGATCAAGGTGAATATTTAGTCGACTAAAATTCGTGTTTCTTGATTTCTGAATTTTGCCCATTTAGTCGTTTAAAAGTGCAACTTGATCGACTAAATAAGGGCAGGATGGTGGATAGTTCTGGGGGAGGGGCAAATTAATTATTAATTCATTAATGAGGGGCAAAAGGGTCAAAAAACCCTTAAAAAGGGGTTAACCTTAAGTTTTTTTTGTTTTTGTTTTAGTACGCTTAAATATTTAATTTTATATAAATGGTCTATCACTACAAAATTTCATGCCCTTTATTATTTATTTAACTTTGCTCCCCCCGGAGGGAAGAATCTCTGTCTGCACGAGTTGATGCAAACAGTGAAAGATTTTCTGAAACCTGTTGTAGTTCTTATTCTCTCAACAATGCCAATGAGGTTTTCCAACAACTTTTCCTCAATCCCTCGGAGAAAGCTTGGCCCTTTCTCACGATTCTGCTCAAAACCACTGCTTACCATGGATCCCCTCCGAGACCCACAAACACAAATACTCGCCAGCAACAATTTTCTCGAGAAAATTTTACCAGAAGCTCAATCCTCCGAGAAAAAACATATTTTTGACACCCTTTTGAGCCACAAGGCGGACCCCGAATCGGCTTTGAAGTTCTTCAAAGGATTAGAGAGAAAACAAGGGTTTGTGAAAACTGTTGACGTTTTCTGTTTGTTTCTTCAAATTCTGGCTTCAAGCCCTGACACTCATGGGGTTGTTCGATATTTGCTCAATGACTATGTTTTCGGAGATTCGGGTCCTGCTGCCAGAGTGCTTGTGGAACAATTGGTTGAGTGTGCTGGAAGGTACGGTTTTGAATCCGATTCGCGGGTTTTCAATTATCTGTTGAGTAGTTATGTTAGAGCTGGTAAGATCACTGATGCTGTTGAGTGTTTTAGAACGATGTTAGAGCATGATGTGCTTCCATTTGTTCCCATTATGAACATCCTTTTGACTGCAACGGTTAGGCGAAGCATGATTGATGATGCACGCCACTTGTATGATGAAATGGTTAAAAGAAAAATCTACGGTGATTGTTTTACCTTGCATATCTTAATGCGGGCGTGTTTGAAAGGAGAGAAGATTGAGGAGGCCGAGAAGTATTTCGAAGAGGCCATGGGTAGAGGGTTGAAACTTGATGCAGCTGCGTATAGTATTGTTATTCAGGCTATTTGTAAGAGGCAGGACTCGAATTTGGCATGTAAGATCTTGGAGAAGATGAGAAAGTTGGGCTGGGTGCCATCTGAGGGTACGTATACGTCTGTAATTGGTGCTTGTGTGAAGAAGGGAAATGTTTTAGAGGCATTGAGGCTAAAGGATGAGATGGTGGATAGTGGTATACCTGTGAACATAATTGTTGCAACAAACTTGATGAAAGGGCATTGTGAGCAAGGAAATGTGAAAAGTGCATTGCTGTTGTTTAATGAGATTGTTGAAGCTGGTGTTACACCCAATGCGGGTACTTTCTCAATTTTGATAGATTGGTGTTCTAAGATTGGGATTATGAAGAAGGCGTATGAACTTTACTCCCGAATGAAACTCATGGGCATTCAACCCACTGTCTTTATTGTAAGTTTTCTTCTAAAAGGATACCGGAAACAGAATTTGCTAGAAGATGCATATAAATTGCTTGATGAGGCAGTTGAACTTGGTATTGCCAGTGTTGTTACATATAACATCCTTTTATCCTGGCTTTGTGAACTGGGTAAGGTTGATGAGGCTCGTACTTTGTGGGACAGGATGATAGGTAAGGGTATTACACCTTCTGTAGTTTCTTACAACCATATAATACTTGGTCACTGCAAAAAGGGTTACATGGATGGTGCATATAGTGTGATGAATGATATTCTTAAAAGTGGATTAAAGCCAAATGCTATTACATATACTCTCTTGATAGATGGCTTTTTTAAAAAGGGTGATTCTGAGCGTGCCTTTGTCATGTTTGAGCAAATGGTGGCTGCAAATGTTGCACCTACAGACTACACATTTAACACCATTATAAATGGCTTGTGCAAAGTTGGCCAGGTGTCTGAGACAAAGGATAAATTGAACAGCTTTATAAAGCAGGGGTTTATTCCTACTTCTATGACTTATAATAGCATCATAGATGGATTTGTCAAGGAAGGTGCAATTGAATCTGCACTGTCTACCTACAGCGAGATGTGCAAAATTGGAATTTTGCCAAATGTTATCACTTATACTAGTTTGATTAATGGATTTTGCAAAAGTTATAAGATTGATCTTGCTTTGGAAATGCATAATGATATGAAAAACAAGGGTGTGAAATTGGATACTGCTGCATATAGTGCTCTCATTGATGGTTTTTGCAAAATGCAAGACATGGAAAATGCATCTAAATTTTTCTCTGAACTTTTGGAAGTTGGTTTGGCTCCAAACACAATTGTTTATAACAGCATGATTAGTGGCTTCAGAAATTTGAATAATATGGAAGCAGCCCTTAACTTGCACAAGAAAATGATAAATAATAAGATTTCATGTGATTTGCAAACATACACCTCACTGATTGGAGGACTCTTAAAGGAGGGTAAATTGAGTTTTGCTTTAGATCTTTACTCAGAGATGCTTTCCAGGGGTATTGTGCCTGATATCTTCATGTATACTGTTCTGATAAATGGGCTCTGTAACCATGGACAACTGGAAAATGCAGGCAAGATTCTAAAGGAAATGGATGGGAATAATATAACTCCTAATGTTATTGTTTATAACACTTTAATTGCTGGACACTTTAAGGAAGGGAATCTGCAACAGGCTTTTAGATTGCATGATGAGATGCTTGAGAAGGGTCTTGTGCCTGACGACACTACGTATAATATTCTTGTAAATGGAAAGTTCAAGGGATCACATGCTTACGCTGGAGCTTAATTCACACAAAACAGATTGAGGGTAGAAGCACACATAAAACTTAGAGGGAGTCTTGGAGAGCAAATTCAATATGGTATAATTAACTTTTTTGGTCATTTAGCAAATAATTGTTTTGGGCTTTTTATGTTATTTTTCAGCACTTTGTGATATTATTTTAAAAGGGCCTTAATTTTAAAATGGACCTTCAATCCTTTACTTTTAGTTATTGCCTTATTGGGGCTCATTCTGTAAGACTATAAATAGCCTCTTTAGGTTTAAAACTAGCGCATTTGCTGAAATTTGCATTGAAATAGAAAGCCTTTAGAAAATTTTCATATCGTTTATTAAAGAACTAACCTGGAATTTACCGAAGAATCATCTTTCTGGTGTTCAACCTGCACTTAGGTTTTTGATTCTATATAATCATCTGAGTCTAGGTTTCTTAATCTGTTTTGGAGGATCTTTGGGCGATTATATCTAATTTGTGTGTAGGTTACCTAGTCAAATTCTTTTGGGGTTGTTATCACTTTTACAGTTTGATTTATTACTTGAAAAGAAGTAAAATTGAACTGTTGTTTGGATCTAAAATGTATTATATCCTGTAATTGCAATTGTTTTTATATTTTAGAAATAAATTTACTTTCAGAGTTTAAGTTGTGAATTCTTGCTTGTTATCATGGTATACTATTACGATATCTCCATTTAGAGTATTTTTAGAAGCTGTGGAGCTAATGTTGAAGCAATTCAGCTGTTGAGTCAGTAGAAAGGCAGCGGGGGTGAATGAAGGAAATATTCTGAAGGGCAATTCTATTTGAGGATATTAGAGAAGTCTAAATATAAAACAATTAAAGTGGCCTTCACTTAACAACTTATGTTTTTGGGGTTGAAATGGTTCTTTAAATGGTATCAGAGCCAATGGTTGATTGACATGTGTGAATTAAGTATTTGGAATTTTTAGGTAAGATGGTTATTTACATGGTATCTTATTAGTGTAGTCATTATATTATAACTCTGGTTGTATCAGATTATAGTTCTTGTTGCATCGTAGTTCTGTTGTATTAGATTCCTTTCCCTTCTATCAATTTGTTTAGAATCTGTTGTGTTAGTTAGACAGCTGTAACTCATTGCTGAGTCATCAGAGTCTCTTATAAATAGTCCTTGTATTAGAACTTCTAATGTAACAATTCATTTTACACAATTCAGAATATAACGAGTCTTTCACAGTTTTCTTTTTTCTCTCGTTTTCCCAAACTTTCTCTCCCTTTCTCAATGGCTCTTGCACATTTCTAATACATCTAAGCCAGTGATTAAGTGGTCACGAGATCGATTCTCACCGTTCACATTCTTCTAATAAATATTTAACTATGAAATTTTTTAGCACAAGTAGGTGAGCCTGTGTATTATCCACCGTTCAAACTCAATGGCTCTTGTATAAGAGGATGTGTTAGAGAAGTCTAATATAAAACTGTTAGTGGCCTTCACTTAACAACTTAAGTTTTTGGATTGAAATGGTTCTTTATAAAAGAAATGTAGGGAAAGAGAATGTGGGAACTCACTCCAAACCATCAGCATAAATAAAGATGTAATTTTCAGAAGGAGGAGACTGGATTTGGAATTGGGCTTGGGAGAAACCAGAGCTTCTCTATTTGCTCTGAATTTATCAATAGGGCTATATTCTATAGTGCTCTTTATTCTTAGTATCTGTGACTATTGCTACTTTTTTTTTTCTTCCAATTTGTACTCCTTTGTACACTGGTTCAGTTGACAATCAGTGATAATTAATATAATTTACTGTGTTTGGATCCCCTTTTTCTTTTCTTGATTGTCTGGTACCTAACCATAGTTATCAAATGCGGATTGCGTCATGTCGTGGCCAACCCCGAAAAACGCTATAGCGTTGTAACGGGTTGCAGTTGCGAAAATAGCGGAATAGATATATGACAGAATTAATGACAAAAAGAAACATTTTTTAAAGGCAGAGATAGCAGAAGTGACAAAGAGATACGCGGATAGGTTAAAAAACCCTTAAATTTTTCTGTTACACATTTAAATTTAGGACAAAATTGACATTATGCCTTATGACAATAACATGGCCGCAAATGCGATCGCAGTGGCCGCTATTGTGTTCCAGTGCGGCGCGACGCGGTTTCTTGCGGCGAGGCACCGCAACGCCCATATGGCCCGGCTCGCGGCGCTATTGCGGCGCTATTAACTACTATGTACCTAACATATACTGATTCAAATTTTTCTTCGAAACAGAGTATTCATATCATTAAAGTTGATGAGACAAGGGAAGTTTGTTTGTAGATTTGGAGTAGTACTGCCAGAATTCATAAATGGGCGGGGTCCTAATGCTGGTGTTCAGGTAGAAGAGAGTTTGACATTATCTGACGGAGCTTGGTCCACCCCAATTGGAGAGCTGAGAAATGATGGTGAAGGTCCTGGATTAGTCACTACAGAAATGGTTGTTTATATAATATGACTATGCCGTGTTTTGGAGCACAGCCTGGAGTGACCAACCGTATGAAAAGTGATTGATATGCTTGGACAAGCTATGCAACCAAAAATATCAGCTGCAGTGACTTTATTCAGGTCAATATCTTGCTCTATGTTCTAGGTAACGGGAACGGAATAAGTGTTCAATAGCATAATGCTACCAATAAATCATCAAATGCACACCACTTTTGTACCTTATCTCATGCATTATTTTACTATTAAATATTTCTGCACTAAATCAACTTCCAATGAGTCATCACAACTGAGATTACCAAACAAAAAAAAGTGAACATTGAAATATAGATATTTTATCTATGATCAACCCTTTTTATTTTTTGTGAGCCGAGGGTTATCAAGCCCCGTTTATTTAGTGTTTGTTTGAATTAGATTTTGGAAAATTAATTTTGAAGCAGGTTTTCAAAAGAATTGATTTTGTAAAAAATAATTTTGACAGAAGTATTTATTGGCTTTGAAAGATGTGAGTATTTGATTTTATTATTTATATAATTAATTTTTTTTTCAACTAAATATACATAAACATTATATTGTCCTGAATTGCATCATGTTTGTAAGCATGATAGAGTTACTTTGAATAAGTGATCTTATCTCCATGTTTTCTGGGAGTTACTTCCTTACTCGTCTTGCTTTGTATATTCATACTATATGTACCCCTTTTCAATATAAGGCTCTGATACCAAGTCTGTACAGGAGCCTCAATGCCTCACATATTATGTTGATTCTCAAGCTGAGACATTATCAAGCCCATTGACCCTAGAGTCTCAAGGCACCGTTCCTCACAACCCTGTTTATCTCATAATATGGAGGACCATAGCTCAGATCGTTAGCCAGAGGTGTTTTGATGAACAGGATCTTCATAGAGGCAAGTTCACAGTATAATAACATCTTTGTGGGATTCATGATTTGAACACAATAAGTCTAGCTTTCAGGAAAAAGAGAATTCTTAGAGAGAAGACATTAGATGTATAGGAAAGCACAAGTTCCTATTGTAATATGAGATTTTACAACTGAGACTCCTATATATAGAGGAGCTTACACAATAATTTGCATCAGCTAGCTACACATATATCACTTGTGTGATGCGATTTTAATCACAACTTTTATTACAAACACAAAGTACATACACACTCATTCATAACTATTGCTTTTATTGTACTAGGCCGAGTACTCAGCAATTTTTATTCATAAGCATAGCTTTACTGTCATTGAATAAGAGTGAGTTTGCTTTATCTTGAATCCTAACTAGGAGAGAGATTATAAAGCTGATACTCTTCAGAATTGATGCTTCTGTATCCTGTGTATCACCATGGTTTGTTTAGGTCAGCTTTGGCTTTTTTTTGCGATGATTACTTCCACTATTCTGTATTTGGATCTTGGGAATCTTGCATCAGAGACATTTCCTTAACAATAAATGTCTCTACTTCAGCCACGTGATCAATCATCATTTGATTGTCAGTATCTTGATTAAGGGGTTGTTGACTGCTGCTAGGCTGGTTGGTATCAGGATTCTTCATAGGTTAGAGACTAGAATTAGTTTGTGTGGTCTTTTATGATTATAGATTAACTCTTAAGTCTTAACGACTTACACAAATGGAATGGACTAGGTCTTCACAATTTTCTTAACATTTTACTTTATACAGATGAATTGCAATATCCTTTTGGATGAGAACTGTAGGTCAACAATGATTAAAAGTATCCCAATGATTTGCTTGGTTGTGTGACCAAAGAAGTCCAGTTCTTGAATTTTGTAAATAAAGATGATGGAGAATGAACACTGATATGAACTTTGTGAATTCTTCAGTTGTCTTTTTTCATTTTTGAGTTTCTACCAAGATGATACCTATTTCTTTTCTCCATCAATTTAATGGACAGAACCATTCTAGAGCAGCCCAGATGACAGAGCCATGCCTCTTCAGATTCATCAGAAAGTCAAACATTGTTGCTGTAGGAAGCAAGAATGCCATTGTGTATTGAAGAGTGGCACAACAAAAATAGCATAAATTTTCCTCAAAAATGGTCTTGAAAGACTATTGAGTATTGACCATAGGAATGATGAATGGAATGTGAGATCTTCTAAGGATTTTTTACTTCAAATGGAAAAGATGATTCCTCGCATGTTCCTTCATTTTTCCTGGACTAGAGGACATACATTAGGTGGAAACAATTTGGTGGTGGATGTCTAGGAAGGCAGAGGAGTCTTCATGGAAATTAATGGAAAAGAATTAACAATAGTGATGACATTGATAGGTTTACAGGGTCTTGAAGGAAGATCTAGAATTAAATTTTAATCTTTTTTAATGTGTTTGACAAAAAATTAGTTCCTGGGTCTTAGAGCTTAGGATCAGGAGGCCTCTTGTTTTTAATTCCGAGGATTCTCGGGAAAGAAGAATTATCCAATTTCAAACTGATCACCTTAGGCGAGGATACTTCTTTAATAGCTTTGAGATCTGGTAAGTGTACGTAGCTGTTTGAGGTATGAAATCTCTAAGATCATTGATAATGTCAAGGAACTGCTGAATCGGCTTTACTGTGATTTTTTCATCAAGAAGAATAAGCAATTCTTCACGGTTGATACTTCCGTTGATACCTTCCTTGAGAGAAATGCATTCCTTAAAAATCAATTTCTGTTTAGCCCAGTTGGATTTTCTTTTTCAAATGCATTCCTATCTGCTGCTACAAAGAATGCGGTGTGCTTAGTCGATGCATCTTTTGGTAAAATATTCTGATGCATTATGGTCTTGTGTGCTCCAATATCCATGTAAGCAATTACTTTCTTTGGATGAAAGGAGAGAATTTGAATTTCCACCAATGGTTGTTGAGGAGTAGGCACAACACTGTCTATTTCTTGGAAAGAATAAATAGGGAAATAGTCAGAACTAAGTTCTGAATCAATTTTTGATTCACATAGGAGTCTTGTAGTGCAAAGGCACTATCTTCATGTACTTAACTTTGCTCGGAGTAGATTGACTCTATGTCTGCATCAATTGGCAACAGGAAGTTGATAAGCTTGGTAGCTTTGGCTGTTTTATTGGGACAATTCTTACAAAGAAGTCCTTTTTGGCCATAGATAAAACACCTTAGGGATTTTCTTTTACCACAATCCTTCTTTTTAAAGAAATTGAAAGACTTTCTCCTTTTTAAATTTCTTGAGCTTCTGCTTGTGAGACCTTTTCTTTGTCAGGGAGAGACAGTTTTTCTCTCTGCACTTAATTTCCAATTAGGGCTTTCTGCAGGCTTTTGTGAATTTGGATTTTTGTGCCTGATATCAGAGAAAAATTGATGTTGTTTACAAAGCTTATCAATAGTATCGAGTGTCATCTGGTGTATTTGTCAAAGAGTCATGGTGTAACATCTTGCTAAGCATGAACAGGCATTCTTTGTAGCTCTGGTTGGATCTCT